>NC_060214.1:85595000-85895000 GCF_021130785.1 Homalodisca vitripennis | reverse complement strand
AAAACTGCAGGACGTCTAAAGTCATGATAACGCTTTTATTTCCAAGGCATGATCTGCCCCCCGATAACCACATACAAGAGACAATCAGAGTCGCAAATACATACATCAGCGAGCTCTGTGTTCGGAGTGAGGGAGTTGAGATGCTCGAAATTAGCCGCATCGGGCGACAGTTCTTCACCTCTCACAGCCAGCATCTTCGCGAAAGCGGAAAGCGACTACAGACGTTCCTCATGATTCCGCACCTGGCCACCATGGTAACCTCCGCTTGTCGCTGCACCTCACCACTCACTGCTATGTCGAGAACCGAATGAGGACCGGACCCCGATCTTCAAGAGACGCCAAAGCAGCCAAGGATGTTGCTTTTTGAATCATTCGCTGATGTCGTTAAGAGCACAGGGCACCAACAGCAAGGCAATATATTAGACAAAAAAATTGTTTAGAAAACCCACTACTAGTCACCAAATCAAATTGACTGACCTCAAATCGAAAATTAAAATACCAACTCGAAAACATAATTTTAAGACAGCTTGACATTTTTGCATAAAAATGCAGCAATGGCTACAAACAAGAGGATGAAACTTTCCATACTGTGCGAAGAGCTTCTTCCCTACGTGCTAGTCATATCCGAACACGGATTTAACAGAAGCAACATTGAACTTTTCAAAATTCAACATTACCAATTGGCTAACAAATGCTGTCGCACCTCAGCCAAAGGTTGGGGTGTTTGCGGTTTTTGCTCGTAAAAATTTTTCGTTTACCCCTGTTTCTGTCGAAAGCACAACTGACAAAGACATAGAAGTCACAGGGGTAAACATTCACAGAAACGATAGCGCAATCCAAGTAATTAGAGTTTCCAGGTCCCCAAACGGAAATGCAAATCAATTCTTTTCCAAATTTGAACAAATTCTGACTGACATGACAAGGAAGGATCGAAAATGTACCGTCATGGGAGATTTTAACATCGATGTCCTAGATATCGATGGTCCCTTGACGAAAACATTTCGATGAATTGTTAGGGTCCTTTGGTCTTGTCTGGTCGATAGACACACCAACAAGAATTACCAGCACTTCAGCGACAGCAATAGATAATATCATATCAAACTTGATTGATCTCCAGGTGTCTGTGACCAACACAGTCATCTCAGACCACTATGGCCAACAGGCCATTGTGAGTAGTCTCAAACCAGCACGGGATCCAATCATACAAACAACAATCAGAAACACAAAGCCCACAAACATTGCTCTTCTAAACTCTTTTCTTTCGAGAGAGTATTGGAACTGCCAAAATTTTAGAGATTCCGTTGAGTTTACAATACAAAAGCTTTGAAGACAATTTTATTTTCTATCTAAACGTGAGCTGTCCCCTAAAACACTAAACACTAAACATCAAAAGGCTACAATAAAAAAATGTGAATGTATTACAAGAGGCATTTTGGTTTCAAGGGAGAAATTACGATTTTATTCTGTAATCAACAAGCACTCGAGCGAAGAGTCTTTCAAATTTTTTTACAAATTACAAGCGGATTTATAAAAAAGGTGATCAGAGCTACAAAAGCATATGACGTCACCAAAAGATTGCTCACGTAAAATAATTTTTCAAAAAAGGCATGGGCTATCAGCAAAATAAAATTCTACAAACTGAAAGACAAGTTGAGCTTCAGATTGGAAATGATCCTGTCAGTGTTGCAGCCAAAGTCGCGGACGCTCTCAATAGTTTCTTTGCCTCGTTTAATGCTGACCACGGATTTAGTCCAAAGCAGCATCAGCCACATTCCACTTTTGTACGGACTCCAGCAGCTTCTATGGGTCTGGCGCCTACCTTAGAAGAGGAAATTGCCAGAGTGATGAGAGATCGTCCTTCAAAAAAATCAAACTATTTGAATCCTGTTTCGACTTGGCTTCTTAAACAATGTGCACAGCACCTGTTGAGGCCGCTTGAACATTTGATAAATCTCTCTCTTCACTCCGGAATATTTCCAATATTTCGCTGATCTTCTCTGAAAAAAATCAAAATCACTTCGACTAAAAGCAAAAATTGTGACCCCAAATTAGTTTGATATTATCGTCATATCTCAATTTTACCAGTTTTCAGTACAGTTTTTGAAAAGATCTTACGCAGTTGACTCTTGAATGTTTTAGAGAAACACAAATTACTATCATCAAACCAGTTCGGTTTCCGAAGTGGGAAGTCGACAATAGACGCAGTCATCACGCTGGTCGAGATAATAGTAGAAGGAATTGAAAGTCATAGATACACAATTATGTGTTTCTTAACTTATCTAAAGCATTTGACTGCGTTGATCAAAACACCCTAATTCACAGACTGGAGTATTACGGGATACGAGGGGTGCCACTCTTGTGGCTTGAATCGTATCTCAGTTATACAACACAATTCGTAAAGATTTTTTGACGTCCGGTCGGAAGGGGGTGAGCTGTGTTGTAGGGTTCCTCAGGGGTCCATTCTCAGGCCGCTACTTTTTCTACTGTATGTCAACGACGCTGGCTCATCTTTGCACCAAGGACGAATTTCTTGGTACTTGTGTAGTACACATCAGTGAAAACACTAGTGTGAATTTAGATATCTTTTGTAAACTAAGGAATGAAGCTCTGGATATTCATGCAGTATGCCGATGACACGACTCTCTGTTTTCAAAGGAAAATCAAACACAAAACTTGAAATGACAACATTTACTGAGCTCAACAACAATTAAATTCAATATTTAGATGAGCTTAGTCTTAAAAATAACCTGTAAAATCGGTATTTGTTCAATTTCCTTGTGGCCCGACCGTCTCTGATCAAAGTCCTACATTGATGTTGGAGGAGACTTAGATCGAAGAAGTCTACTCGACTAAATTCCTTGGAATATACCTTAATCGAGAGTTGACATGGGATAGTCAAGTCGACAGCGTTTGTTCAAAATTGTCCTCAGGCATTTATGTTTTGAGGAAACTATCCAAATACGGCCCATCCCAGGTACTGATGACGGCGTATTATGGATTGATATACCCCCACCTGTCATACGGTGTCGTCTTGTGGGGATGCTGTGCAAATACACATTTCTATAGAGTGTTTACATTAAAAAAAACCGTTCGAACAATTGCAAAACTACAATAAGGAGAGTCGTCCAGACCAGCATTCAGAAATCTGAAACTGTTGACTTTAACCTGCCTCAACATTCTAGAGACGTCTCTGTTTTTCAAGTCAAAATGCAATCACATCAGAGATAGTGATATACACTCTTATGAGACTAAAGGCAGGGACAACTACCGAACTGGGAGACACAGGACAGTAGTACATGAGCTTTTGCCTTCTCAAGCAGGAGCTCAGTTTGTCAACAAACTGCCAAATTTCATAAAAATTGCCGCAATTCCTAAAGCATTTAAAACTCGTCTAAAAACTGCATTGCCCTCAGAAGCTTTTTACAGTACAGACGAGTTCATTGCACATTGGTTGACCACATTATTTGCTGACTGAAACTGGTGCTAGAGTAGGAAATTCGAATGATTGAGCAGTTGGATGGACAGAATAAATTGTATGTATGAAAGTAACCTAAATGTCATGTATGAATCAAAAATTGTAGCCTATTTTCCTCCTTGACACTTGCTATAACATGTACGTGTTCTAAAGCAATAAAATTATTATTATTATTATTATGATTGGTAAATTCTAAATTAACTTTATAAAATCGTATGACTTTGGTTTCCTTTTTAGCCAATTACTCAGTTTGGGCAACCGTTCTAATCAAGGTGTTGTGCCTGCTGAACAACCGAAGGCTTCGTCAGACGGGCTTGTTGCGCCCCTGAAACCCCTGCAAGGACGTGTTGAGCCCCGCGGAACTACGGAAGTTTGCCAGTCGGGCGTGATGCGCCCCCTGACCTCCCCTACAAGGATAAGGACGTTTTAGCTCGCGGAACAACGCACGACCTCGCTGGACGTGCGTGTTGAGCGCCAGGCACGACTGCAAGGACATTTTTCACCCTGCAGAACAAATAAAGGCCTCACCGAACGGGTGTGTTATGAACGTGATACCCATTGATGGGCGTTTTTGAGCACAAGGGACATCAGTGAAACACTAGTGTGAATTTAGATTTCTTGTGTAAACTAAGGAATGAAGCTCTGGATACACTTGCGATATGATAATTCTGATCTCCTCAAATCTTGGCTCAAGAATATCAGACGGTGACCCAGACTCTGTGAGCATCCAAAAAAAAATGAATCTACATAAATCTCGTAGATTAATTTATTATAAGAGGAGGAATTCTGCAAATAATTGAAAAATTTTACCTTCCCTCTGTTACCTTCCGCTGTTAGATTAATGGAAAAAATAAAGATTGTCAGCAGATTGCTAAAACAAATATTCCGATAAAACACGATTAATAAATCTACATTCAACTATCTGAGCCCTATGGAACAAAACTTTAGTTAGTCAAGGACACCGCATACGGTAAAACAAAGTGATAGAAACCATGAAAGCAAAATATATTAAAGAATCGCAAAAATGGGATTTTTTCTGCTAAAGTTTTAAGATTTCAGTTAATATATATATATATATATATATATATATATATATATATATATATATATATATATATATATATATATATATATTAATACTTTTTTTTCGGCCAATGTATTTTATTTTGCCTATCTGGACTTAAGTCCGGAACTGTAAACGGCAAAAACTTCACCCCTGCCAGAAGTTTTAGAGGAATTCCCTGGTGATGTATCACTCCATGTTCCATTTCAAACCTGAAATAGATAATCTAGGGTCTATCGAAACCAGGATTTACCGAATACAGCCAGGACTAAGCCTGAATATACTACAGTCAAGATGGAGCTAACCAGTGAGTATTACTCTATAACTGTGAGCAAAGAAAGAGTGAGCGAAAAATTAATCACCGAATACCTGAACTTGGTTCCAAGTGAGGAAAACCAGGTCTCAATGGCCCACCGTCTTTTTGTACAACACAAATTTTATTGTTCTCTTGGACAACTACAGTTCCGTTGCCGAGTTGACAAAGAAGGTTGATATATTTCAATTTGCCATTAGCTTTATTCTTTATTTCGTCGAGACCATTCCTCATTGATTGTTTCCTCATACATGGTTATCTTATGAGGAGCCTTATAATTTTTCCCATAACACTCATTCCTCATTGTATGGCTATGTGGAAAAAACCTGTTGTGATAAAAACCTATGTTTAAAAAATAGCATATATTTTAATTTTACCCATGTGAAGGTTTACATTTCATGTAGAAATTTTTTCTTTTCCATGTAGAGAATAAACATTTTGTTTAGTCGTATGGAAAATATCAAATTTCCTCACAAGAATTATTTGTAATCCAAATATGCATTGTCCATATCATTCATCTTACCAGCCTTCAACGATCGATTATATTTGTGGAAACATTCGCAAACAGATTCGATGCAGGTTTAAAAGACAATGAAGGATGCTGGGGATGCTGGTATGTGAAAAATTACCTCTAATTCAAAGTTTTTCAATACTCCTCTTTACAGTGCAACTAACCGTGCTTCTTTAAATATTTTTGCCACTGGCTGCAGTTGAAGTTTTACGATATGATTTCATTTTTGTATTGTAATATAATCATTTAATCATTTAAATTTATAATCATTTTCATATCTTCCGCGGTCTCAATGAAAAAGTTTGTGCTATTCATAAACGTGATTTCATCAAAGCCTCGTCTATGAGCACAAATTAGCAAACTCATGAATCTCACTAATTATATCTTGCAGCAAATACAGTGTTTTTACTGTTCACTAATTGCCATTTTTTATTGACAAGGTTAATTTGCAGCGAAAAGAAAAAGGTTTTAGTGTAAACAATGGAAAATGCGCAATCCATTCTCAACATATATTTTCTCTTCATGACTAGTGCCCCGGTTAAAACACGCATGAAATTAGGAAGCAAAACTTTTTTTATTACGAAATCAAGAGAAATTTATTTTTTATTTCTGATTTAGTGGTTATTTTAATTTAAATTAAAATACAATAAAATGTGTTTCGTTGAAACGAAATTTCATCTGAATGCCATAATAAACAATATAAGCCACTAACCACAATCCATTAGCTCCATGTGGTGTGACCGCGATGTAGGGTGGTGAAACACAAATGTGGATACATAGGTTTGTATTGGTTGGTTATTATTATTAAAGTCAGTTATAATAAAATAATGAAACTATATAGTTAGGCGAAAGTTTTTAAATATTATAATACCTCAACATTAATAGTCCCTTCTACCTACATACGAGGACTGAATACAATAGTGTTTACAATTAGGTTGCCTGGTAACATAAGACAAATTGTACGATGAATTATTGTATTTTATTTCCATGAGTTGCGTTTATATCTAATAGGACGTTTTATAAAGAGATATTTTAGTTCAATTGGCTGTGCTTAATTGAAACCTATCACTCGAAAGGCTGCAAACATAAAATATCTGCATGTATGTCCTCACCATATCTCGAGAATTAACTAAAACTAACCATTTCATTTCAAACGAAGCTTCATTTATATACAAGCAAAATTAAGTCATAATATGATTACGATGCCTCACAAAATAATTTTAATTAATTTTTACCTTCATATGGAAGAAAAGCGTAGATTTTCCTAATTACGAATTACTTAAATAAATAAATGTACTGATATTTTACATATCAGATTATGTAGTTTTACATTTCAAAGCAAACTCAACTCACAAGTGGTACAGGGTGAACATCTGAGATACGGGTATTTTGGTTTTACATTTAAACTTTTTTTATTTTACTTTTTTTAGATATTATGGCATTCAATTTGTTTTTTTGTCTCATTTCAATATTAATCTGTTCTTGCAGAAAGTGAAAACCTCTCCATCTTGGAACGTGATTCATAGAGAAAGAAAAGTTTTTTTTTTAGGAATTTAGTCACATATAACAATAGGTTAATAAATTTTGTAATTTACGCAAAAAATATTTAACTTTATTATGTACACTATTTGTTATATCAATTATTTTAACAAAGTCACTTGATTTGTTTTGATTATTACTATATGAGTTTGAAAATAAAAAGGAGTAGTTTGGCTAAAAACTTACTTCAACAAATACAAAATTTTTTATGTGTTCTAAAATACAAAAATACTCTTATAAATGACTATATTATGATATAACATTTTTGAAGTGGAAACTTCTTTAGGCGCGTTGAGCGTTTTGGTAGAGGGTAAAATCCTCGGTTCGCGTCACCGACATGCTAATGATACCTAACCTGCATGAAAAAGTCAGTCTCGCTGTGTTTAAAACTGTCCCGGCGGAGTATGAAAACAGATTGCGAAAAATCAGTGACCTTTACGGCTTCCTCTCGCGATTTTAAAGTGAAGCCAATGTCGTACAATTCTGTAAGATGCGTCCAAATTAAAGCTCTTAATATTGGCAATCTATTGGTTACATTTTTAAATATTAAAAAAAATTCTAAATAATTTTGATTATTGTTTACATTTTACATATCGTTTTACAATGACAAGAAAAAAGTAGTAAGCGAGGATTTTTTTTATTTTTTGGTCAGACAAAATTTGTCAGCGAGAAAGTTGTGTGGTGTGTGTGTGTGTGTGTGTTTATAATAAATGAATATTTTTTTTGTAATTTATAATTTTTTTATTGGAAGTTTAGTTTAGCCTGTAGTAGCGTATGAAGTGATGACGTGAACGTTTTCTGCCGGAACTGTAGTTGGCGCATTGGCTCACTGATACCGTATTAAACTCAATAAATTAGTTTATTGTGCAATGAAAATACCTTTACGAAAGAACCAAGTTAAATTTAACTAATTTATTAGTTTTAAAAATATTGTGGGTTTAATTGTTATTGCAATTATATAACTTTATCCGTAGCAATAACTGTATTATTTACAACGGTGTTCAACTCTCTGTTGTTCACTCGGTGTTTACTCACTTGTATTCTATGTTTAACTATCTATTAATATTGAGCAATTACAACATATTTTTATACAGATAAATGAATAATGAAAACAACGAATATATTTTTTGAACATTTTTTAATATTTGTACGATATTTGTATTTAAAATTTAGCATTATTCATTTTAATTAAGTTTTTAATATTTAACCTCTTCATCATGAAATGAGTATTATTACGGTATAAGATTTATCTTACTAGCGTGGTAAAAATAGATTTCTAGTCTTATTTGATAATATTTGTTTGTGGATTTTAAAATTGGAAAATTAAAAAAACGCGTCACATTTACAATTACAGATATACTGCTACTATAACGTATTGTTAATTACACTCAACTTAATAGTTCCGTTTTCACTTCTATCGGCAGTCCCAACGACTGCTACCGTATTCAAATATAAAAAAACACAGCTAAGAATTAGTCAAAAGAATTCCATTTGTGAATTAACTCCAGATTGAATGGTATTAATTGTATATACTTAAATATTGAAGCATTAAATAATGTGCTGAATTAGATGGAGACAATGTGCATTAAACTTGCAACCAAATCTATTTTAATTATCTGCCATGTTAAATAATTCCTGGAATATTTGAACTTAGCGAATAGTCTCATTAAGAAATATAATATATATATATATATATATATATATATATATATATATATATATATATGTGTGTGTGTGTGTGTGTGTGTGCGCGCGCGCGCGTCGCGGCGCGCTTGTGTGTGTGTGTGTGTGTGTGTGTGTGTGTGTGTGTGTGTGTGTGTGTGTGTGTGTTTATAATTGTCAATGGTTCGTGATAATTTTATCCTTAAATGAATCTTGTATTTTGGAACTTTTAAACCTTGAATGTAAAAAATTTAAAAATGAGAGAAATTCTTTATTTACAGTGGGTATAAAAATGAATTTAAGACCAATATTGTATATAATTACCGTTTTATGCATTATAATAACTTATCGATGTGAGTTTTTTGTTCAGAAATATTAAAGTTAAAGTGTTGCACTAATAACGATAGTAATTGAAATTATAAAACGGGCACTACAGTTTTATCAAATACGTATTTATGAATTATATAAAAAACCAATTTAATATTGTTGAGTTCCAGAGTAGTAAGGACACCAAATATTGGATTCACGAAAAAACACTTATAGAGAAATGTTAGCTTTCCAAGAGAGTTCTCGTTAAAACAAACTTTTATCATATTCCATCCACTTGTCTCCAATAAAGTATAAATTTAATATTTTTAGTACCAGCCATGATTAATTTTACTCTTTTAGGCTATGATTAGTAATATTTGCTAAGTTAAGGCAAATTCTAGGTTTAATTTAGATAATATCAACAAAAAAATATTTCACTTTGTAAAAGTAGTGTTAAAGCATTATTGTATTTTGTTTTGTGTAACGTATAAAATTGCTTTTAAATTAGAATTACTTATAAATTTTTAAAGGTACTAAATAGTTTTATGAAATTTAAAAATATCATTGATAAAATTTAAAAAATGTCTAACGTACTTCTTTAAATTAAATCATGGATATAAATGGTTATATTACTCAACTTACATGTACTCTTAACACAAAACGATACTTTCAAGGTAGTTATTTAGTTACTACCGTACATGTGGGTGACGTCCAGACACCCCCTGTATCCGGTGAAACCGGACATGAGGACGTTAAGGTGGGTAACATGGTGGCTGCCACTGTTCTAATTCTCCTGACTCACTGTCTCAATTCCCTCCACAGTAGTCTTTACAGAGGTACTACATAATTTAGCTATGCATCGCCAAGAAATGTTACAATATTTAAGAAATATGATTCTATGTGTTTGCACTACAATATTTCTAAAAATCCTAAAATACCAATAATTCGTAACACTTTTCTAAGTCAGGGTTCAACCCTTAGATGTGTTTTGAATTATGAACAACATGGTTGGTTAATATAAAAAATGTATACTAAGTTTACAGCACTAAGGTTGTTACAGTAAAAACTATTTGAATGGTTTAGATATAGTTTTCGTTTTTAAATTAAAATATTATTCAAGGTGTAGTAAGCCATATAAATAGCAAAACTAATAGTAATAATCTAAGCGCAAAGTGCAGTGGATCAAAAGAAGACTGAACTGGCGGCACTCGACGACTTCAGCGCAGTAAAAGGCCAGCAGGGAAGACGCTACCTCTCTGTTCCGCCAATTTTGTGCACTTGTTTCATCACTACAGATGCAGAAAAATGCAACACGTACTTCTTCTGTCAAGTAAAATTAAAAAAGTTAGGTGGGACAACATTAGGAGGCCCCTCCACAAATAACACCATCGTACACAAAAGGGTCAAGAAGACTTCGCAAATTTTGTTTATTAGAATTGCGGGCAAAATTATCACCACATGTAAGGTCCAAGGTTTTTATTAGGTTTTAAAACTGTTGTTAAATAAAAATATACTCTAAAACTTTAATTATATTAGGATTAGGCCATCTATCTAAGATTTACCCAAGATCTGCATTTAAATCCTGACTGCAGCATACGTAAACGAATGTTTACACTGTTGATTTTTCAATGTAAAGTACATCATGTAATTAAACATTATTTATGAAATTGTATTTTAACTACGTCAATCCAAGGTTTTTATATTAAACATATTAGATTGGAGAAATGCACTAATTGCATGAACGGTATCGAAGCCTTTCACTCGAGGCGCTAAAAAGGTTTCGTTTTTGTAAGATTTCTTGCATGTATGTCTGTTTTCACGTTATATAAATAGTAACAAACCTAAAGAGTTGAAGATTATTTTTTTATAAGCGGAATCTTATACAATTGTGTGCATTTGGTTCCTTAAGGACTCGGCCAGTAATAATTTAAAAATTATCATTACGGGTAACGATTATTGAATCTAGTAAATCAAAAAAAGTTGATTACAACCTTTTGAATAATGTGTGGCATAATGAAGTGGTTATGGAAATAAACTTTAGCATTCAGAGTCAGCGCAGCTTATTTCTAGACACATAATAATGTGTAAATATACCGTCTAATAAAGTTAAAGGATACCAATCTGAATTTAACGGAATTATTTAGCAACATTATAAATTTGCTATAGGACCAAACCATTTAATTTTCTTGTATCAAAGCATTACTAAAAGTTAAGCCGAAAATTTAACTGTATAATTGTTTTAGACATTCAATATAGACGTCCACTCACATTCCACAACAATTTGTTGTACCCTGGCGATTGCAATTAAAAATAAGCCACTAATTAGTTGGAGACTTATTATTTTTATTGATGCGTTCAGTACTAATTAATTATGTTGTTAATATTTAGTGTTAGTCTTATTGAATGTGTCTTTAATTTATGTGTACCATAATCCTGTAGTATGGTTTGTTTATTTTAATCCACGTTTTGTTATATACTATGTTATTTATTCACCTTTAAAAGGTATCGGATTGCAGATCTTGAAATAATATTAAAGACCTTTTTATCTTAAAAACTTTGAGATATATAAATTTTCTCTTACGGAAATTAATCATCAAATCTTTTAATCCCGAGAGAAAATTTGCACTAACTTCCTTTCGGTGTTTTAAATTTATCTGAATTAATATGGGGATGTGGAGATATATGACATAAAATTATTTAATTATAAAGAATATTTGTAAATAAAACAGCGAGTACTATAAAACTACACTAGAACCGTTTTTAGCAATCATGATATAGAAGTATAATCAATGGTCAGTACACATTTACAACTCAATTTCTACGTTGGTTCTATAAATTGAGGGAACGGTTCAGTTGAGCATAGTTATTTTGGATCGTTTTCCAGGGAACCGTGAATCACTGGGAACTGGCGACACCAGGCTCTACAACTGTGTTTATCGCTTGGCAGTTAAAAACAATCAATAGAATTTATAGCGAGATCTCGTACAATACATGCCACATTATAGATGTTTGTGTAATTCGTATCAAAATACTTAACGTTAATTTTCTACATGATCTTAAACTAAGTTTTAAGAGTATTTAAGCAGCAAATAAACCGTATGTACGTATGTTTTGTAATATGTACGTATGTAAAATGCAGTCTTTAAACTAACAACAGAAATATTATATTCCGGGGGAAAAACATATAGACATTCAGTTCGAATTCGAATTTAGATACTAGCTTGTAAATAATGAAAACAATTATTACTAAGAAGCATGTTAAGTAATAGGAAAAATAAAAAAACTATGTAGTATAGGAGAACGGGTTTAATGTCTGAAGGAAGCCATTACAATTTCTTAGTAAAAGCTTGAAGGCATGAGTAAAATATTGTTTTTATAATACAGATTTTTGATGATTGATAAGAAAACATATGCTTTATGTCCTTTGCTTGAATTGAAAACAAATATTACACCTATTCTTCTACTCTGTTTGATTTTTATAAACTTTATATTCTATACCACTAGTAAAATAAAGACTGACGTTGAAACCTCTTAAAAGTGAATAAACTGTTTCATAAATAAAGCAAAAATTACGAAACTTTTATTTTCATTAATAATAAGACTGATTTTCAAAAAAAATAAGCAATATCGTAAAACAAATCCATGATTATGTCGAAAGGAAGTATAAATATTTTGGTGTATATTATATTACATCTTTCCATTCATATTGTGACATGATAAATTTAAATTTTTGTTTACTGAGTTAGGTTACAGACTATGTTTCAAATAGTAAAAGTTCTGGAGGTATAGAAAAGAGCTGATAAGAGTCCACTGATATAAAACCTTGCCACCATCTTGTAAAATGTACAATATTTTGTTCAGTTTACTGCATCCAATAAAAAACAATGTTAAATTGTATACGATTGAACCCAGTTTATAATAAACGTATTTACTAGTTATTTTATTTTCTCATTGAAAACTATAGTTGTCCAAAAGCAAAGTAAACATATTCACAATTGCTCACCCAAGTTACGAGGAGTGACTTCCACCACTATCAAATTCACTGTGTTAAAATAATTGAACCTACATTCAAATGTTAAATTTTATAGGTCAGTTAGTTTTTTAGATATCGGGCGAACATGAGTACTGTAATATGCTTCACTAAATCATAGCTAGTTACAATGATTCCTATACAGCATAAGTTAATTGATAAAAGTTATTACAAGTTTAAATTATTTAGCTTATTTTTGAGTTTAGTAGTGTTTAAAATTAAATATGTCTTCTTCGCGCGTTAAGGTCAACAAACTAACATATATTTTGAATAATGAAGCCGTAATTAAAGTGTTAATACGTGATTCAAAAAAATTGTAGAATATACATGGTTAATAAAGTTTCCATATAACCTGGCTAGTCTATGGTGGGAAGAGTTTATTCAAATGAAACTTTTTGTTTAGGTCCATTTTAACTTAGTGTCAGTGTATGAAAATCCGGTGCTGTCGCAGACTCTAGTCCTGGAATCTGGAGTCTACGATCGTACCTGGAGATAATGTTAATTTGATTTATTAATTCCTTCAGACGGACGTCGACTCTAAATTGAAGGACAGCAATATAGGGGGTATGTGACAGCATTTTATTTGAAATTTTTTGATATATTTTTTTTTTCAAACTTTTATTTCGTAAATAATAACTAAGATAACAAAAAATGTAGTTCATTTTATTTTACTTTTAATAATATAGCCTGATTTATCTTCAGTATACATAAATAATTTTGGTTAACCACTTCTACATTACAAACGTATTTTAATAAAACCAGTTAATTATTATTAAAATTAACATTGATTGTTATATCTATTGCTAAATGAGTTGCTTTGTAATGTAATCAGTACAGTACTTTGAATCAGTAGTATTATGAGTCAGCAAAGGTTATTATGAAAAACTATTTACCATTTTGTGATAGTAGTATTCAAGTTTCTGAATTTTAATTACGAAAACCACTATGTCAAAATAAATATAAAAACTCATAAAACTTGCGCAGCTACTGAAATAACGGCCCCAGTGTCCAGGAACCGTTGCAGCGCGATGCAGTGCTGAATGAAATACGTATGAAGCCGTGTTCTCTGCCAAACATACTACACTATTTTGTACGAACACAACGAAATATAATTGACTTGTACAGATGAGTTAAAATTTTGAAAGTTATTAATCCCAGTACCTCTTTTTTATTGAAATAATAAAATATGTATTAAGTGAATATAAATTAAGTATTTATTCAATTATTGACTATAAATTTACTATGCGTATAATCTTAAAAAAATTAAAATGTAATTTTCCCCCTAAAGAACCAAGCTCATTCGTCAGTCATTTTGCTCTCCTCTTCAAGGTAACGAATGGCGTTCTAAACTTTTAGCTGCTATTGTACCTGGATCAGTCGAAAATAATCAATCCTTTTTAATAAAATGTAGGGCTTATATTCAAGCTAAAGCTTAGATGCATGATTGATCTTGAGTTATGATTCTAGGTGAGATTTCATTACAGTAAAATGTACTCGTCAAAAGTAGGCAAACTATTCTGTAGTAATTGAAATACTTAAGGAATTACAGAAAATTTATACTAATATTATTATTAATATAGAATTTGTACAGCTATAAAAAACTCATATATCCACAAACGTTCTGTTTGGAAAGCAATAACTAAAACTAGTTGGATATTTAAAACCACGAAACTTTGTCTGCATCAGTATATATGCATACTGTACCTGATATAATAGGCTTGGACTGGTTTCATGTTTTATTTAAAATGTTTTGATATATTGTGTGAAGGTTTTTTTAAATTTAATAATACAGGTAGCTCTATAATGCTTTAATATGACAGTCAAATTTATGCAGGCCTATTCATAATACTAATTAAAAATCTTTCCATGCATTGTTTTTAAATATTCAGCTTTATTTTTAAACTTCAAATAACTGTAAATAATTGACTTAATAGGTCCTTGTATACTGTGCCAATAATTAACTTGGATATTATAACCAACCCAAGTAAACTGAGAAAAGGTTTATCTGTTCTAACTGGACAGAACTAACGAATGAAGTAACTTACACACAGAAGACGTAAACTTGATTTATATCGATTTGCTGTACCAAACTGCAGGCAAAGGGTGACTTAGTAGTTTATTAATAATTATTCTCAAGAAAATGGCTTCAACGGCATAACGTAAACAAGGTTGACATTTTAAACCACTTCCATTCACATGTAAAAGTTTTACAATTCACACAACAATACATTTCTAGTTACCTTTTTAAATAAATTGGTTATAATACAGTCACATGTAATTACTGTAATTAATAATACATGTAATTAACATGCCGTATCTTAAATTATACTACTATATAAACTAACAAAGTAGGAAACTGCCTAATTGAGTATTATATTGGCATAATATTGACGTTAACATTTATGTACGAAAGGTAAACTTTTGATATTGTTTACAGTAACGCTGAACCTAAAAACTCAGTAAAAGCGAGCAGTGGAGGAGTTTCAGCTCTATGGAAACTGCGGTTGTCTTTGTTTGTGAGGATGAAAAAGACCCGCTCACAATCGCTTACACCGCATGTTGTCAGCTGTTGTTTGCCAGAGACAAGGTTTAATAAGCTGTCGCATATATAGCTTGGTGTCAATAATATATAACGAAAATATGTATCATGTAAAAAAGTAAACATGTTTTTTTTATCCAATGCAAATAACTTCCTACAAAATATTCTGATGATATTTGAGGTTGACCACTGAGGTGTTCCTGATGTTGAGATGATTCAGTGTTTTTTTTTTACATTCAAAACTGCAACACTTTTGGGGTCGGGATGAAGAAGAAACAATCACCTTAGGACTATTTTGGCGCGAGTTGCTCAACAATAAAACAAGAACGATCGTAAAAATTATTTGTGATAATGCAACAAATAATTATTTCAGAATCGAATAATAGTTTAACATTTTCAAGTTCACAACATTTTTTGCTGGAGTAGTTCATTGAAACATCAGCAGCAGCTACATCAGCAGAAGTGGCACTTGTGATTGATTTCTACACAGTTTCTAATTTAACTGAAACTTCTCCTTTTGTAACATACTGCTCTTTCATAGCATTTCCATAATATAGCATGTACTTATATATTTTAATATATACGTTATAGATTTATCATCTATAGATAACATAAAACAAAGGTTTTTTTAATTGATATAATTTGCGATACTAGATAATATATTTCAAAGTTTCGTATGCGATAATGCTATTTAAATGCCACAAACAATAGATTACTGTTGCATGAATAAGAAAATATGCTCTATTTACCTTATATTTTCTCAGTTATTTGTGATAATATAAAGTGAAAAAAACTGTTTCACATACTAAAATGATAGCTCTTGTTTTAGTACGTTTGTGTTTCTTAGATACCTTTCATAAACAAATAAAATTATAATAAGTCTTATCAGATGGATTTCATGATTGTAGAGGTGTTCTGGCTATATCTCCCACACAGAGAAACGTGCTCATGCATTGAATACGAATCATTCCCAAAGGATTGCTATGCCGTAACCTGGATCTAGGGATTTCCACTTCCATTGGGCAGTTATATCTCGTGCATTGTAATGTTAATTTTATTGCTAGTCTGATTTTCAATCAATTTACAAACATTTTTATTGAAATTTTTATTGCAAATGGATTGAAATAATTAGCATTATATTAATTTTTATGAGTAATTTACAATAAAATGTGTATTAGTCCAAATTGGAACACCCAAATTTTGTTTAAATTTTAATTATTTAAAAATTGTCTTTTTTACTAAGAAAATTTGTATGTTTATGTCTCTAAATTTTAATAAACAACAAAAAATTTATTTAAAAAAATCTAACTAAATACTATTTTATACTTTTTATAGTACAATAAATTGATTGAACATAGAGAGAATACTCTCCTACTAGTGCCTTATGAATTAAACTTCAAAACAGTATGAAAACCTTTAGGCAAAACTATTTTATTTTATTTTAGTCAAGAACCAAGGTTGTAAACATACCAAAATACAGTATTTTTACTATCTTGCAAGTATTAAATTTACATAATATTTTTATGTGTGATTAGCTATGAATTTTGTGTAAACATTATTTAAAAAATTATATTTATTAAAATACTACAAAAAATTTAATATAACTAATTCAATTAAATAATATTTAAGACGAATGATCAGTAAAATATTTAGTCCTACATATATGCAATATATGAAAAAATTAATCTAAATAAGCAGTATTCTTAATATGTTATAAACATAACATTTTTCATAATATTTGCGACTAAACATATCGGTAACGATAAGAATAGTGTATTTTTTATCGGGCTAGTTGAAACAGTATCATAACTCAATAAATAATATTTAAAATAATAATAACAGATCTGTAATAGTTGGTTTCCTGTTGCTACATAAAAATTGTGGTTACTGAATTTACTACTTTCTATATTGAAATTAACATTTAAAAATAAATTTTATATGGGTGGGGGGGGGGGGGGGTGGGGGGGGGGGGGGGTGGGGGGGGGGGGGGGTGGGGGGGGGGGGGGGTGGGGGGGGGGGGGGGTGGGGGGGGGGGGGGGCTATGATTTTTCCTGAAGCCAGATTGATTTTTTGGTAGTATCTTGTTTATTTCAATGTACTCCACAACCTGTTTGAGTTACAATCTTCTCCAAAATCTTTGATATAGCCGGTAAAATCGAAATAGGCCTTAAATTCTGGTCACTTTTAGGGGCAGAAATCTTAGGATGTGGGTATGACAATACTTTTTTTCCATCTTTCAGGAAAGTTTCCAGTTTGACAGAGATACATTTACGAGATGTGCTATAGCTTTAAAGCGGATAAGGACTCACAGCTTTAATCATATCTATGGAAATTTCAATCAAATCCAACGGCTTTAGATTTAATGCTATTCATTCCAGCTCTTACTTTCGTTCTCGTTAACAGGTGAAAATTGAAAAATATTTTCTCTTTCCTCTGTTGCTGGCCTCTCTAAATCTATAAATGAGTTTCTTTACTCGCTTCAATACTACAACCCATTTCAATAAAATACCTGTTCATTTAATTGATATCCAAGTGGTGTGGTATATTTTTGTCTGTGCATTCCGCCACGACGTCCACACCGTTTCAAACATTTCCAAAACTCCTTTGGGTCTTTATTTGAAGCGAGTCTCTCAGAGAAAAATTCTTTCTTCGCTCTCCATACTAAGTTTATTTACTGAATTTCTTAGAGCTTTATAATTTGACCAATCATCGCACGTTCTAGACTTCAAGTATTTGTTTCTGGCTTTGGTTCTTAGTTTTTATCAGTTTCGCCAAATCTGCATTCATCCACGGAGATTTTTTTTCTTCGTAACTCTTTTACATACGGTGGGAGCTTGGTTGTCAAAAACTTCTGTCACATATTATTCCAGATTACGCAAAATCTACTTCGCACCAACAATCTATTCTGATATAAAATTATTGTATGTATTTTCACATTTAAACCAATGGAAAGTAATTTTTATATTGTTAAAATGAAATTAAATTAGAATAAATCCAAGTAAAATAGCTTGTTTTTCACGATGTTCACTTGTGTTATACGATGTAATAATAGTTACGTAAATAAAATAAATAATTAATATTTCAATTTTGTAATTCAGAGATTACAAGTGAACATCTTTTACATATGAGTGGAATGATCTAATCCAATAAATCTCATTATTTCGTTGGATTTCATATAATCATATATTGTATATCATATGCATTTATGCATAGTTCAATAAAAATTACCATAAAATTTTTTTTCATAGTTATAAATGTTCGACAAAAGAATATTAAACACAATTCAACTTAAACATTTCTTAAAACATAGGTGTTTGTGCCTCTCAACTACCAAGGTGACTAAGGTATAATAACAGTTAGATTTGTCACTATTGCAGGTTAACTAAACATTAGTATAGGTAAATTTAATTTGTAATGATGATTAGTAATGAATCATTTTCCGTTTTTTCAACACCACATTAAAGCTTACAAACCAAACCTTCAACCTATCCGAGGGTATAATTCGTCGCACTAACGCCTTCTGTGTATAATTTTATGTTGAAACATTGAGCATAATTGTTGTACACTAGTAGGGGATGTTTTCTAGTTTGTTTAATATAAAATAAATTATATTTGCATGCATTTATTTCGTAAATTATTATTTTTTTTTTATTAGGCATGACTCCTTAAGCTTATAATAGCTTTATAACAGATATTTTTATATACTTTGCCTGATATGTTTTTTATTACACAAATAACATTTAAAACCATATCTTTAGACACTCATAAAAAATATATATAAAAATCGTTCACTTGTATAAAATGTGTATTTTGTGAATATAACCCAAAATACCACGTATAAAAATATACCGTATTGAATATGAAGAAAATAAAGTTTTTTTTTAATTCTGATATTAATGCACTAAAACATAGATTTTATGTTCTCTGTTTTCATACATTGGACAATATATAGTCCAAAATTACTCCTCCTGATAAAGGACCTGCTCTGTGACTATAAGGAGAATTAAAGTTAAGGTTTTGGTCAAGGCGGAGGATAATGCTTCCTATTGCAAGGTAGAGTTAGTTTTTTAGTATTTTTTTATAAGAAGTTACTTTGGTTGTTTGATATTTAAATGACAAGTATTTATACTTTACACTAGTGCCAATAAAATGTTTCTAAAAGTATACAAGTGTATTAAACTATGTTCAAGTTTTTTTACATTATAAAAGAAAAACAATTATATAGCCTATTGTATTAGTGAAATATTTAGCGATTTATACGTTTTGAACAATTCATGACTTTTTATTTTTTAATACATGCAATTTCATCATACTTTTAGTATAATAATTTTAATATAATAGTCATAATTAATACGTATTGAAAAGTAAACAGAGAATTTTTTGAAAATTAATCATAATATCTCTTAATTATTTTTATATTAAATTAATTCTTAAGAAGGGTTGATTTATTACAGTACCAATTATTACCTACATATTTAAAAACTGATAAATGGTTGAAAGAAATATAAAACTTATTTCTTCCAAACTAACTACATTACTCAACCTATCTTCATATGTTACCGAGTCGTAAATGTTGTGTTTCACTGTCACTGTCATAACCGCTGGCGCGAAAGATTGAATATTTACTACTCATAAACATGGCGTGATCTTCTCTATGCAATTTAAAGCAATAAACCTGTCTAATAGAATAAGATACTTTAACAAAGAAGAGAATTTTCCATTGTGTTTATTATTTATTCACAAATATTTGCAATTATTCAAGATAACGTGATATTATACAATACACATAGTAGATTAACTGTTAATTGTTTAAAAATCTTTACCGTTTGTAAATAAGTGTATAATGACAAGGTAACCATGGATTTTATTCCCGGGGATGCCAAAATTACGAGTGAATGTTTTCTGTTTTCCCCTAAACATTGTTGTATGAACACACAATGTTGTTTGTTATATCTCCCGTATACTATTAGAACGTAATTCCATATACCAACTAGTTATTATTTTTAAAAATCACACTGTTAAATTAGATTTTTTTTATGAATAAAATTAATTATTATTTTAAACAATCCAATAATTTTTTACAATTTATTATTGGTGACTCCAATTCCTAACTTCTACGCTCTAACGTTTTCAGTAACTTACGTTCCAGCACACCACCGTAATGTTAAGCGTGACCGTTGATTTCACTGTTTACTCTGTTCTTGTTTATTTCAAAAGCATATTTGGAAACTTTAGTGACATTACGCTTCTAAATGGTAAGATACGAAATATTTTATGCAATAACCTTTGTGTGTAAGGTTTTGCGAAGGTACAGTACAAGGATTTGTGCATATTTTTCAATCTATTTGTGAACTCTGAATACTAAAATATCCTACACTATACCGTTTAAGCTCTGCAGAAATTAACGAAGCATTATGTTTATGATAGAAAGTAAATTTGAAGTACCATTAGAATAGCAGTAACTGAAACATTACATCATTCGCTTTGAATTTTGTTCCAAATAATATTTCCTGCATTTTCGTACCACCTCCATACTAGTGAAATGTACCAAATCACTCATTCATAGTGTTATAAATATTGAATATTATTAACAAGTGAGATACATATTTATAACAGTTAATTGTATTAAATAAGGATTTATAATATAACACAGTTTTTATAATCAAATTGCTAATCATAAAAAAATCCAAATTTGATCATTGTCTCACACCCAGTGTTACATATATAAAATACGATGCTATTATGTTAAACATTAATAAAATTCAAGGATGTAAACTAGTTTTAACTTTTAAATTGACTTATATTGTCATTGAAGTCTACCAGCTATATTTAAAATCATAGACCACAATAGTTTATAATCTACTCGTATATAAACGAACTTTATCGCATAATGTGATATTAGGACTTATTCAATAATAATAATAATAATAAATAATTTATTTACCCAAAATAACAAATTGAATATTAAAAAAAAATTATTTCTAGTACTTAAAAATTAATTATACTATGACATAACTTATGTAAAATAGCAGCAAATAAAACATATACATTCTACTTATTTTATTTTCAATCAGAACATGTGCCATAGAGTAGTAACATATAGAATTAGGTTAAATCTTTTTATCTTTTTCTTTCTTTGTTTAATACTAATAAGTAGGCCAATGGATTTTGGGCATAAGGCTGTGCCTGTGTTGGAGATATTGCATACAAAAGAATAAACAATAAAATTATCAGAAACGAGCAAGATTGAAATAATACAAAAGAGTTATTGTAGCTTATGTAGTAAATAATGTACTATTAAGTTTCAAAGTTTAAATTAGTATAATTATAGTGCTGTGTTAAATAACAAAATATGCATGATTGACAGTTAAAATATTAGGCTTTAAACATATGACATTAAATATCAGAAATAATTATTTTATTATCCTCTAACATGGCTATTTAAAATATTACTATATCATAGCAGACTATACTAACAATAAACTAATTTTATCAACCATACTCTAGTTTTGTTAGAAAAAGTATACATGTTCCTACTATTTTTGACCAAGTCTGGCAATAAATTATATGACCTCGGAGCTATAAAAGAAAGAAAAGAAAGTCATTCATCCCATGCTCTTTCTTGTTCATAAAATTTAACAAAGCAGACTCTGTACTAAACCATTTCTGAACCCAAAATGATTTTTACGAAATAATTCAGTTTTTGAAATCATAGGACAAATTTGTTGTATAAATGAATACTTCATACGAATATATATTTTTATGATTTATCCATACTAGAGAGAGATAGGTTGTTGGAGAAATTACAGATGGCAAACTGTTGACATGCCCGTGACAGTTTTATTACACTGTGCTGCTGTCACACAATAGCTTCCCACACTCTGAATGAGAGATAGCGAGCTCTTTCACCTCCGCAAACAAAGACAACTGCAGTCCGCAAAGTGAGATTGATAACTACAGATTTTGATTTTTATTAAGGAGCAGTGTTCGATTTTACTGTAAATATATTTACCTGGAATAGTAATAAAAATCAGCATCAAAGATAGAATGGCGTAGCATTTAAAAAAATAAAAAAGATTCTAAATTAAAAAGGGTTTATTACAACACAAGTTAGGAGTACATTACACCATGAGTCAAGTAGCAAGGTTCGCTGAGATCGAAAGATAAATTTCCAATGTATAATTTTATTTGAGAATTTCCTTGAGACAAGGTTGAGAAATACTTCGCGGAAATTGACAAAAAAACACAAACAAAAACACAAGATAATTTAGAAAATTTTCTTGTCCCCTTAAGAAAATAAATTACACAAAAAAAATTTAATTGTATGGATGCAATCTTTCTCAGGATATCGAGCCACGTGATTTATTGAAATTTGTGTTCATTACATTAAATTCCTCAGTAGTGTTCAAATGATAAAAATTCCCGTGAGCTTACTACAACGCAAGAGTGCACTGAAATCAAATCTTGTGGCTGAATTGTAACAATGAGTTATATTTTTTTTTCGTTTTTCTATGATTAAAAAATGTCACCTGTTAAAATCTCCTATGATTACACTCGAGTTTTTTACATATTGATTTATTAACTTAATTTTGCATTGCCATCGGGTCATCCATAATACTAATATAATAAGTAATATGTGATACTTAACAGTGAAACAGTGTTCCTCAAGTTTGTCTCAAGATTCATGCACAATTTTTAAAGTCTAATATGATAGTTTATTTTCGAGATATCGTGTGAATAAACAAACATATCAGTGTTTTGAGTTTGTGTCTGGCAGTTGAGTAGAGCGGACGTATTGTTGTGGTCTTATCTGTTAGCGTTATTGTTGTCATGAGTGACTGTGTTTCTTGTGGTGACCTGCTCCCTGATGCAAAACGACTTTGCAATTTGTTCTGAGTGTGATTCTAAATTACATTTCGAGTGTGCTGAAATTTTATCTACTACTTGGAATCGTATGGGGCAGAGTAGGAGAGATAGCTGGAAGTGCAAAGAGCTGCTTGGGTAAGAGCAAACACTCACGAAAGGAGCAAGCTGATAAAGAGGTACTTAGTAAATTGCATAAAGATTATTTATCGAAAATGGAAGAAACTATCAGGGAACAATTTTCCAAATATGAAAAAACCTTTTTCCCGCTCAAATAGCAGAACTTAAATCTTCTGTGGAGTTTTGTTCAGCTAAGATTGACGAGTACGAAAAACAGGTTGGTAGTTTTAACAGTAAGGTAAATGACCTTCAGAAGATACAAAATGACTTGCAGCAGGAGAATATTAAGCTTTAAGAAGGAAGTTGTGGCTTGTCGGTTGCAGTTAGAAGAATTGGATCAATACAATAGAAATAAAAACATTATAGTTTGATGGTGTACCGGAGAAAACTAACGAGAACTTAAGAGATATTGTGTGTAAACTTAGTGAATCTAGTTGATGTACCTATAGAGGTGTCCAGGGACATTCAGGCGTTTCACAGGCTCCCTACAAAGCGTAAGAACGTGCCGAAACCAATTATCCTGCAATTTACTAATAGACAAGTAAGAGACACTTTTTTTTGAGTAAAGGTAAGAAGGCTCGCATTGAATCTTCAGATGTTATCCGCGGGGTCCTGACTAGTACAAGAGTCTATGTTAATGAGCATCTCACACCTAACAACGGAGCTTTATTGTATCACGCAAAGAAGCTGAAGAAGTGTGGGGTACAAGTACGTCTGGGCTGTGGACGGCAAGGATTTTCACAAGACAGTCGGATGATAGTGAGAAAATACGAGTGTCCACCCTAGAGAAGATCAACGAGCTGGCAGGTACGGATGTGGTCGGAGACAGAGATGGAGTCGGAAACTGAATGTTATCTAATAGTTAGGGAAACATTTACTTGTGTACTGTATTTTTTTTGTATGGTAAACAAATAAGTTAGACAACTTTAATGTTTTTTGTTTAAATATTCGTAGTTTTGAGGAAACACTTCAGTGGAGCTTGTTATTTACTTGAACTCCGTGTGCAGACACGTATAAGATAATAGTACTAACCGAGTATGGGTGAAGAGTGGAGAGGAAGACAGATATCAACTACCAGGTTATAATATGGTTTTTTAAAGCCCAGGCCTGATAACGCTGCTGGTGGTTGTTCTTGTCTATTTGTCTGATGACGTTGTTTATTATTCGTACAACTTAATATTGTTTCCTACAGCAGAGATTCTGTTAATGTTGTTTTTTTCGATTACTCATAATAGTTACTAGTTTTAAGGTATCTCTTTATGGAATTTATCGCCAATGTAAATACACATATACACAATTTAAAAATGATTTTAAAAATATATTAGAAAAATCAATTGACCCAACAATAATTGTGAGTGATATTAATATAATGCTTAAAAAAAGACAACAACTCCAGCAAAGAATATTTAAGTTTAATATCATCCTATGGATTTGAGAGCTGTGTAAATTCTTTCACTAGGGTGACGGAAATCTCAAAATCTTGCATAGAATCACGCAATTAATTAGAAATTCTAAAAAGTTTAAATATTGATTGTAGTGTGTTAATGCTGGATATAACAGATCACTATGCTATAAAAATTGTTTTATCCGGACTTTAGTTTAATAAACAGAAGTAAGCCAAGTTTTTTATAAAGTGTTAGACAGTAACATGTTACACAGACAGTTGAGAATAGCTAACTGGGACTTGGTTTATAATAGCGGCGATGTTGACTCCTGTGTGAATCAATTTTATAATATATATAATAATTGTCACACTAACTCTTGTACTCTTAAAAAAGATAAAATAGTAAGGAATAGGAGACGATCTGAATGGATTAATGATGGTCTTATTTTGCTTATAAATAGGAAGAATGCCTTGTACAAATTATACTGTACTGATAGAAATAATGAAGTTAATAAAAAATAAATATAAACGTTTATCTAATGCGGTTACTAGGAGAATTAGGCAAACTAAGCTTCAGTATTATTCTGCTCTGGTTGACAAAATGTAATGGTGACTCAAAAAAATATTGGAATGTTATTAAGAAAATTGTAAAGACTAAAAGTAAGTCAATTAGCAGTATTTTAGTAGACGGTAAGTTGGTCGAGGTTACTGGCAATGAAAAACTTATAGCAGATGCATTTAAACACGTACTACACTAATATCATTTCAACTCTTAGAGTAGAAGCTTTTTGGTAGCGACATGTTTCTAATGGATAATTTACAGCATAATGTTTTTTTCAGCAAGTTTGCATGTGATTATAATGACATTATTAAAACTATTACTTTGTTAAAGAATAAACCTAGTTGCGGCATTGATGGCATTAGTATAACTATTATTAAGGAAAATATTGAAGTGTTTGCTCCCTTGTTGTTTGATATTTTTAGTAAGTCTTTTTGTTCAAGGTGTGGTTCCAGATCAATTTAAAGTTTGCCTCGGTTGTACCCATTTTTAAGGCAGGAAGATGACCACTCTGGTCTCTTCATACCGTCCTGTTTCAGTAAATTAAAACGTTGTAGCAAAGATTTTTGAAACTTATGTTAAAAGTCAATTAATGTCATATTTCAACTCAATATTATTTTTTTTCTCCTAATCAGTTTTGGGGTTTTTGCCTGATAAATGCACAGATTTAGCTGTAAGAAGGCATGTTAGTAGTATAGCTGCGGGTGTAGATAAGCACAAATATACTGTATCGGTGTATCTAGATTTTTAAAAAGGCTTTTCGACACTCTGGACAATTGATATTTTAATTCAAAAATTTAAAAATGCTGGCATAGGTAGTGATGCTTTAAAATGGTTAAGCTCCTTTTGTAAGGGGAAGGAAACAAGTTGTTAAAATCAATAGGTTTTAAGTGGCACCCAGAGTTACAATATGGTACACGCGCAAGGAGGAGTTTTGGGGCCCTTGATGTTCCTGGTTTTACATTAATGATTTATTAAATACTGATTTGTGTTCTTCTATATATGCGTATGCTGATGACACTGCCTTAGTGTGTTCATCGTATAACAAAGAGACCCTAAAATTACAAATAAATACTGATCTTGAAAAAGTCTCACAATGGTTAATTAGAAACAAATTATTGATTAATTCATCAAAAATCTAAGTGCTTATTGTTTTTTGAACATAATACGCCAAATGAGGTTTAACGCATGAATTTAAATTGTTGTGTCATACACATCAGTGCGTGTATCAATGTCGGTGTTTGCCTATATAAGTAGTTGATGCTGTAAAGTAACCTGGGCCTTTATATTGATAAGTATTCTCAAATGGGATCACCATGTCAAATTTTTGGTGCAGAAATTAAGGAAAATTAACTATGCATTGTACCACATGAAAGGTTATTTAGTTGGTGATTATTTAAAAAATGTTTACTTGTCTTGGTTTGAGAGTACGTTAAGGTATGGTATTGCTCATTTTGGGGGGCTTATCCTACAATTGTTTCACCTTTAGTAATGTGTCAGAGACAGGCTGTACGTATAATTTATAAATGTAAAAAAAATGGAAAGAATGAGTTATTTGTTTTCTCAGAAAAAGTATTCTTACTTTTAAACAGTTATATACCATATTCCTCTATTAATGCATGTTCATAAATATTTGCCAGAATTTAAAATAAAAAGTGTAATGAGAACAACTCGTTCTGCACAAAGCATTCTCTTAGAAGTTCCGTTTTTGTCATAAAGAAATAAGTCGGCATCAGTTTTATTACCTTAGGGCCCCAAGATATTTAATGATCTCATTGTTTGCTGTGGTAATGATATTCTGTTTGAAAAGAAACATAAAGTTAAAATGAAGGTTATAAATTTTATATGTGAGCATGTTTTTTTATAATTGTATTGATTAATTAATTTATTTGTTTAAAAAAAGAAAAGTATAAATGCATTGTGAATTATTGTTCCCTGTTTATTTAGGCTAAGGATTCGAATTATAATAGTTTTTACTGCCATAATTATTAGCTAGCTATTAAATGATACAGTTTTTGAAATTTCTTTATATGTAGTTGTTGATTGAATGTTTAGTTGTTTAGGTATATTTACAATATTTCTATTTGTGTTAATTACATTATTTTTTTTACTTATTTAATATTTATTGTAATTGTTAAGACTAAATAATTTATTTACTTGTACCATAGTATAAATGTAATTGTGAATATCTGTTTTTTGTATATGACGTAGTTTAAGGGCCTGAATGGAATAAATTTAATTGTCATATCACGTATTTGGTATCAGATATTTATTAAATGGTAAATTTTTGTTATTCTTTTATATGGCTACTGTTAAAATATTTAATTTGTTTGTAGTTATATTCTTGTCATATTTAAACTATATATTTATTAAATTAACTATTTAAACCTTTTCTATATTGTAGATGTTTTGATACTAGATAGTTTATTATTAGCTTGTAATATTTAGTATCGCAGAGATTTATTTCACGCTAATTTGTAGAACTTTTGTGATTTTTTCTAAAACAATTTAGGTTTAGAAGTGCCTAAAGTAATTATAAGTTAAAAATAGCTGGGACTGCAACACTGCAAATCTGTAAAAGGCATATTGTTAAAACACAAACGAGTTCCCGCACGCGCTCGTTTTAGTGGTGCATGGGATGTATATTGTAAAACTTGCATGTTTACTGAATAAAGATTTTTTTTGTAAACTTTGTAAACATATAGATATACAAACTCGCAGAAATAATATTTTCTCGCATATTGAAAGATAGGCTTCGCTAATGCTCACAACAATAGTTATTAGTTTACTATACGTAAATTATTTAAAAAAACTAATTCATAGCAGTTTTATTACAAATTGAGGGGAAAGTGTGGGTAAAAAACTAAAAGGTTTCGTAATTTTGAACAGAGTGTGATAAGGCAAGGTTCAGACAGAATTGGTCCTGCGATAGCTGCACTTTGTATTGATACTGTGACCCAATACTGTATAAACTTTTCCTTACTCTTATACAAGTTTTTACCACAGATTATTTAATTCTCTTTATACAGGAAAAACTTTTTCATGTATTGCTTATGTTTCCTTATGATCAACCACATTACAAATTTTAAGCATGTTAAGAATAAGCAGTGAATTAAATATGGGTTCTTGGGGACAGTCTATATTGGATTCGAGGTAATATGATATTATATAAAAATTGTGATGAACATTTAATTTATTTGTAACTACCTCTATTAAATAATATAGCATTGGTTGAAAAAAATAGTAACAAATGTCTGGTAGTTTGTAACAATAAGGCATATGTCATATTTGTCCAGTTCTCCATTTAAAGGCCCTAAAAAGGATTGTTATTGCTCCACTAACTGTCGGATAATCCGTTATGTGTTGAGAGCCTCGCAATTTTCGAGCCGTAAACAAACAACAGTTACTTATGATGATTCGGGTTTTTTTTAAGTAAGAAACGTGAAATACACATTGTTTTCTTATACAAAATTCATTTGGTTTTTACATACAACAGATATCGTTAGCTTAAGTTGAGCTAAGATTATGTATTTAAAAGTTATAAATGTTGCCTTGTGATTTAAACTCAATCAAAGAGAGGTAGAAATAGAATAAAGTAATATTATCCCTTCATCACGAGTTTCTAAAATAAGTGTGTTGTAAAACAGTGCAATGTAAATTTTGTGTAATATTGCGTTATGGGTAAAATTGAAACAAGTTACATTAAAAACTATCATCGCCATCACTAATATAATGCTTTTATTATGAAGGTCTCCGACATGTTACTCTAAACTTTTTGTATTGGTTTTTCCGTGTTTCAGTTACTCCTAATACAAATAACAAATAGACTCGAATCAATGATACAGTTTTATTTAGTACTTGTAAAAAATGCTAACTATATTGGAGTCAAATTGCTAAAGAACAGTTCGTTGGCTTTTGCTATGACCCTACCATAGATTATATTGGTTCTTTTAATATTCCGTTTTATTAAATTATTAGATAAGCTTTAAGAGAAGCCTACAATTCCTATAGCTGGTCATATTTTATTTTTTGATTGTCTGTCCGCCCGATATCTCGAAAACGAACTAACCTAAAAACTTAAAATTGTGTATAAAAGCTTTCATTTATATATTGGGATACTGGCCTAGATTAAGGTACTAACACTCGCGTTAATAAATTTCTTACTTTTCTCTTATGGGTAAGCAATGATAAATAGGGTCTTATCAGAATAAATAAATTTGTACACAAACCTTACGAACACATGTAGCGTATCTATCTAGAACACATCAATATATGTGGTGTGTAGTTATTTTAATAATGATATTAAATGCAATTTAATAAATAAAATTAAATGTATTATCCATCAATATATTTCAAAAAAGATTTCATATTTGAACGTTAAATCTTGCATGAAAACGTTATTTCTATAAAAGTGAAATTACAAGGTAGCGCTTTGTGTCATTTTTTATTTAATATGTATGTCTGTCTGTCTATATTTCTGGGCAGAACATTCCGAGAATTGAGCTGAAGGTTTGATATTTTTCAAGCAATCTCAGCGAAGGAATGTTTACATGTGTAGTAAAATTATATGTACTCAAATTTAATATTCACTAAAAGTTAGAGATGGGAAACAGGAGCTTCAATAAATAATCTACACACCCAATAAAACAACAATATATCTCAGGAACGTAAAACCGGTACTAGACGACGATGCTATCATCTTTAAAGCTATAATTCACCTTGGAAACAGTGCAAGCCAGTAATATTTTCGTTGTAGTATTGCAACAGAAGTGGTAACGTATATTTGGGAGAGGACACTGCTTCAAATATATATCACTCAGTCCTGCATCCCCGGACAATGTATCCATTATTTCTATAGTTGCAAACGAGTTATGAAATTTTACGTGACACGCTAACTTGTTTTTAGGTTAATGCTTTGTTATGCTATGTGCAACTCATATTTCACAAAGAATGCCTATACACTTACGTTTATATTTTTCACGGTTTCCTAACTCAACCTTATGTAATATGTGAGCTTATTTTAACAAGCCGACTTTGATTCTGAAACGAGTTACGGAAGATAATGCGGTGGTCCCAAATGCATTTATTTATATATTTTCTTAAACCAATAGCGTTTTTTAATTTTGTAATCTGATTAGTTACAGTCATTACTTGACTTTTTAAATGTAATTTTAGACTTGTTTGCAATGAATAGAAGTAACTGAATCATAATACTGTTCTATTCTATTTAAAAAATCATTTTTTAAATTATTACAATGGATTCTTCGTCAACCGGCCTTGCTCGTATAATTAAAATATTGCAAATAATATCGTTGTTTTACTCTATTTAAATAATTATCTTAAAATTATTAAATGTATTCTTAATAACAACCGTCAACCGGCCTTGCTCGTATACTGCATTATTGCAAATAATAAAGTGTTAGTATACTGCATTATTGAAAATAATATCGTGTTTTACTCTCTTTAAATAATTATCTTAAAATTATTACAAGTAATCTTCGTCAACCAGCCTTACTCATATACTGCAATATTGCAAATAATATCGTGTTTTACTCTTTATAAACAATTATCATAAAATTGTTACATGTATTCTATCGTCAACCGGTATCACTCGAATACTAGCAATATTGCAAATAATATAGAGTTAGTATACTGCATTATTGAAAATAAAATGGTGTTTTACTCTCTTTAAATAACTATCTTAAAATTATTACAAGTAATCTTCGTCAACCAGCCTTACTCATTATACTGCAATATTGCAAATAATAATCGTGTTTTTACTCTTTATAAACAATTATCATAAAATTGTTACATGTATTCTTCGTCAACCGGTAATCACTCGAATAACTAGCAATATTGCAAATAATATAATGTTAGTATACTGCATTATTGAAAATAAAATCGTGTTTTAACACTCTCTTTAAATAATTATCTTAAAATTATTACAATTAATCTTCGTCAACCAGCCTTACTCATATACTGCAATATTGCAAATAATATCGTGTTTTACTCTTTATAAACAATTATCATAAAATTGTTACATGTATTCTTCGTCAACCGGTATCACTCGAATACTAGCAATATTGCAAATAATTATAATGTTAGTATACTGCATTATTGAAAATAAAGTCGTGTTTTTACTCTCTTTAAATAATTATCTTAAAATTATTACAATTAATCTTCGTCAACCAGCCTTAACTCATATACTGCAATATTGCAAATAATATCGTGTTTTACTCTTTATAAACAATTATCATAAAATTGTTACATGTATTCTTCGTCAACCGGTATCACTCGAATACTTGCAATCTTGCATAAATTATCGTGTTTTACTCTATTTAAATAATTATCTTAAAATTGGTTACATGTATTCTTCGTCAACCGGTAATTACTCGTATACTGAATTATTGCTAATAATATCGTGTTTTTACTCTTTTAAATAATTATCTAAAAATTGTGATATGTATTCTTCGTCCAACCGATCTTACTCGTATACTGAATTATTGCTAATAATATCGTGTTTTACTCTAAATTAAATAAATATCTTAAAAATGGAATTATGCATCATTCGTCAACCGATCTTACTCGTATACTGCAATATTGCAAATAATATAGTGTTCGTATACTGTAATATTGCAAATAATATCTTGTTTTACTCTTTTTAAATAATTATCTTAAAATTGTTAAATGTATTCTTTGTCAACCGGTGTTACTCGTATACTCGTATTTATTTTTACTGAAGGTAATAAAGGCTATTATATTAAAAAGTGAAATAAAAAAATTGTATTTTTTGTTACCAAACAAAAGTTCGAAGTCTTATGCTGTCACATACTAGTCTCTTTGAATTTAGAGTCCACGTCAGTCTGAAGGGACTTAATAAATCAAGCTTAACATTATCTCCAGGTACGCTTGTTGACTCCAAGATTCCAGGAGTAGTCTGCGACAGCGCCAGATTTCACACAATGGAAACTAATTTAATATGGAGCTAAACCCAAATTTCCATTTGAATTAACCCTTTCCACCATAGCCTAGCTTGGTTATGTAAAAACGTTATAAACCATGTGTATCCTACTCTTATTTGAACTTATCACACATTATCACTTTAATTACAATCCTAACCTATTCAAAATATATGTTATTTTTGCTGACCCTAACGCGTGACAAAGAAAGAATTTAATTTAAAACACTACCAAATTCCAAAACAACCTTGAAAAATGTAATTTCCTATTAACGTGTACAAAGCAATTTATGCTTTACATGAATGTATAGGAATTATTGTAACTAGATATGCTTTAGGGAAGCCTATTACTCAAGAGACAAGGATCATTTTGTCTGGCTAAATGTTTGCCGGATATCTCGAAAACTGGCTCAGCTATAGAATTAAAGTTTTGGATAGAGCTTTATTTATTTTAAACACAGTGAGCTCGATGTTGGTGCAAATCACTCCTTGTAAACTCGGCTGAGTAATACTAAATAATTTTTACTTTGTCTTTTTAGGTAAACATTATTTCACCGAGAAAATAGCACAAATGAGTAAATACGTTTTTTAGTAAACTGAATTCAACTATATGAGATTTTAACATTAAGTTTTTATTAGATAGAAAAATGCAGGAAAAATGTATTGTTATAAGATGGTTGCAATATTTTTATATCAGTGGACTCTTATAATCCCTTTTTAATATCTACAGAACTTTTACTATTTGAAATATAATCTGTAACCTAATTCAGTAAAGAAAAATATTAATATATCATGTGTCACTATGTATGAAAATATTTAATTTATATACAAAAAGTTTTTATACTTTTTTCGGCGTAATCAAGAATGTGTTTTTATGTTGTTTTTTTCTTTAAAAAAACGATTTCATAATTATTCGAAGCTTTTCCTAAGGTTTTAATGGCTTTCTTGAGACCCGTTCTTCTATACTACACAGTTTATAATTTTTTGCTTTTACTTATCATGCTTCGTAATAATAGGCGTACTAGTTTTCATTATTTATGTCTAGAGGAAAGAAACAAATTAGTCCTTGAACGATATATCTGTGTGTTTTACCCTGGAATATAATATTCCTAGTTTTAATTTAATGACTGCATTTTACATACGTACATACTACAAAAGATACGTAAGTACCGTTTATTTACTGCATCAAGCCTCTTGGAAAGTTACTTTAAAATCATGGATAAAATCAACGCCTAGTATTTTGATACGAATTACACAAACAACTAAAATGTGGCATGTATTGTACGAGATCTCGCTATAAATTCTACTGAATGTTTTACAACTACCAAGCGATAAAACTCAGTTGTGGAGCCTGGTGTCGCCAGTTTCCAGTGATTGACGGTTCCCTGGAAAACGATCCACCATAGCTATGCTCATATGAACCGTTCCCTATCAATTTATTTATAGACATTGGATTGATAGAACCAAGGTGAAAAGTGAGTTGTAAATCTGTAGTGACCATTGATTATACTTGTATATAATGACTGCTAAAAACAATTCTAGCGGAGGTCTATTGTACTCGTAGTTTCGATTTAAAAATTTAGTTTAGAGTTAAATAACTCTTTTTACATAATCTTCCTACCCTCATATGAATTCCGATGTGTAACGCACTAAAAGGAAATAATTACAGAGTTCCTCACAATCATTTTAAAGTTTAGCGATTATATGACCTTAAGGTAAATGGATTTATCCCGCAGTTTTCAATGATGAAAAATGTTATAGTATTATTTAAAGATTTGTAATCCAATATCATTCAAAGGTGAATAATTAACGTAACACATAAGAAAACGTGAATTAAAATAAACAACCCATACCACGCTTACATCAGAAACACATTCCCTAAGACTAACACTAAATACTAACAACATAATTAATTATACAGGATGCATCAATAAAAAATTATAAGTCTGACCACTAATCAGTGGCTTGTGTTTAATGGTGATCGCCAGGGTTCAACACAATATAGTAAGAATGTGTGTGGACCTCTATTAATATTGAATGTCCTAAAACGATTATACAGTAAATTTTTCGGCTTAAATTTTAGCAAATTCTGTGATACAAGAAACTTAAGTGGTTTGAATTCAATAGAAAATTTATAATGTTGCTAAGTAATTCCGTTAAATTCAGATTGGTATAATTTTACTTTATTTGACGTCACATGTACACTATAATTAATGTGACTAGAAATAACCTGCGCTGACGCTGAATGCAAACTTTATGTCCATAACCACTTCATTATATCACACATTATTCAAAATTTTGTACTCAATTTTCTTTGATTTACTAGATTCCATAATCGTTCCCGTAATGATAATTTAAAAATTATCATTACCGTTCATTGGCTGAGGCTCAAGGAGTCAAATGCACATTATTTCTATAAGATTCCGGTTATAACATAATAATTCAAGTCTCTAGGGTTTGGTTACTATTTATATAACGTGATAACAGGCACACATACTAGCAAACTTACAGAAACGGAAATTTTCAGTCCCCTTCAGTGAAAGGTTTCGATACCGTTCATGAAATTAGTAGATATATCTAATATAATATTTTTTCATATAAAACGTTGGAATATCGCAGGATAAAAGACTATTTGATAAATAACTTTTAATTACACTATTGTCACGTACTGCCCCTTCCAAAATAACTAACCCTATTACTCACCCTTCGCAAGGCATCCAGGGGGTCAGCTGGGGGTGGGGCTGCTTGGCTGTGAGAGGGAGAATCCCCACGAATAAAACTCGTTAAAACACTTAATAACTTACTTTATTACAACAATCTCGGTACTCCTGAACTACAATGCCCGTAGCAGTGACAACCGCCCGCCGCGAACACGCACCTTGCCGGCTGGACACCACCGCGCCCGCTGTCCTTCTCGACGTGGCTACCGCGCTCTCCTCCGCACCTCGACGACGACCCGACAGCACTCGACACTGCACTCCCCATGAATGACCCAGAGGTGACGCTTGCTGACCCCTCCCCTCTACTCCAGACGGCGGCGGGAGATGGGCCCCGTCGTCACACACCCCCTTCTTGAAGGGAAGCTACGGTCAAGCACCCCCTTCTTTGGTCCTGTGGCCGTGGTGCCAGGAACGCCATCCTGTAGATTCCCTCTGAAGTCGGCCTGGGCAAGGCGCTGACTCGTCTCCGTCATCTTTGGCACCTTCCAACGTAAAGACTCCTCACTCAGACTCCTCCACAGAGAGCTTTCACAGTAGGAATCCAGTGGTTACAATGTCCAATTATTTTCCAGGACCGTAGCTTCAGCACTAGTGTGTAGCGTTCATAGAACGTCTCATTTGGCATGAGACCAGAAGAGTCCTTAGTCCCTCCCTGTACTTTACACAATTTTGGCGGCACAGTTTTACAGTTAAAGTTCACACTTCCAGGCTTTGTGGCTCAGTACGGGACACGAACGAACGGAAGGCGAATGCTACAGACAATGTCCCCTATCTACATACATAATCAGGGGTTAGTAACATGTTGATCTTCCCCATTGAGATGAATTACTGTCTTTAGATTATTAATAACACACCGATAAAATTCAAATAATAGATAAGAATGAATACAAACTAAATTTAAAACAGTTTTATAAAGCAATAACAATTCGGGGAAGCCTATCGGAGCCTACTCTGTCCTGACTAATCATTGGATACAATTTTTGTTTTTTGTTTTTTTAAACATTTCTAAGAGATTAGTTCGTACATCATTATAATCAACATTTGAATATATACAATAATTTTTCGTATCTAGTAAACATCTATTTCCTAAGTTTTAGTTATCATGAAAATACATACATAAAAATACAAGTAAGTCTAAATCTAACCCGTTCCTTAAGTCTACTACAAATGGGGAATACATTCATCTTTATCAGAAATAATTAAAAACCATTTAAGTTATACAATAACGAGTTCTCTCTTTGTGCACACGTCTAGTGTACATTATAGGTACAAAGTTTTTGTAGCTGGAACTGTGCACAACCAGAGCAGCTGCGTGGCAAAAGCAGCGATGGTCAGCAGTAGACATCCTGCCTCATGCTTTGCTCAGCTCGCCTCAGGTCACCAACCCATGGCCTGGTCTGCCTCGGTCCTCCTGGTGCTACACAGTACCTCATGTCTTTGTTGGAAACAATAAATACAAACAATCTAATTCTTTTTCCCCTCATAACAATAATCTGGATACATCTAACAATAATTATTCTCAAAACATTGTTTAAAATAAGTGATTCACATTTCTACTACAGATAATTAGTCCTGTTTTACATAAAAACTCACAATAATTACACATTTTATAAAACACTTATTTTCTACAAAAAAAAAATACAAAACATATTTTACAAAACAGTTTACATAATTAGTCACATAGTCTTATTAATTCTAAATCAATACCATTAAATACTAACAACTGTCGTACAAAGACGTTAAACTATTAATATCTTATATTATTACACATTTCACAATGTACTTTATTATCAATCATTAAAAGAAAACGTTTACTTGTTTTGTCTACAAGTAGCATATTACATTTTACTTTTACTTCACACATAAAGCAAGAACACATTTTGACAGATTACATTTTATATTTATGCGTTACATAAATATCTGGTTACATTTTGTCTATCAGCTAACCCTGTACGCACATAAATAACCTATACATTTCATTTTCATTTTTTTTATTTTTTTTTTTACACTTAACAGTACAATGTTTACACTTTACAGTACAACTTTTAAATTTACCTTCTTTGCATGTAAATATATACTATCGGTTCATTTGACAAGTTAATTCTTTACACAGCAACAAACCAACATTGGATATAACACTTCACATGTTATTTAACATCTTAGCACTAACACATACACACATTTTATAACTGGGATTGAGTGGCCACTCATTTTAGATTCGCTCTACCTTTCACACTCAACATGATCACTCTCTCATTATGACCTGAATTTACTTTTTCAAGTCAGAAATTGCAAAACTAATTTAAATAAACCCTTGATTATACTAAAATAATAAACTTACATCCACCTTTTCATTCTTACCCATCTGAGTAACGTTATTCCTGTAACGTTTACTTAGTCACCTGTACTAAACGTATCGGTAACCTCGGCTGCACAAGTCTCCTCGATAGTAATCCTCAATTCCTTGCCATGAAGGGTGGCTAGAGGAATCGCAAGCGGTCTCTCGCCCACGCCTCCTGGTTCTTTGTTTCCCCTTAGTAACAACATGCCGCCGACTGTTCCGCCTACGCCACAGCCAGACAACAACGCTTCGCCACATTACGTACATAAACAGAGTAATACACCAGGTTAGACAAAATACATAAATTGGTTTCAATAGACTCCTCACTATTTTCGTCTAGTGCTATCACAGGTCTTACACACCCAATGCCTAATAAATAAGGATTTCTTACAATTATTGCGATAACTAAAAATAAAACAACTCCATTTAGAACAGCTGACAACGATGGGAACTGGTTCTCGGGACTCGGGTCAATTCTTATATCTGAAAATCTTTCGTTACGATTACCTGAAAAAAGACACATTTAAATGAGGAACTTTGGTCGGCCAAATCGAAATCTAAGCATTCTGTAAAGTTTTCAAAGTTTGTTGATGCGTGTGTCCTTAGAGGTGGCAACTTAAGTGATTTTAGTTTTGGACCATGAGGCTGGAATAATGTGGGTCATATCTGTAACATAGGTTTCATTTATACAAGGATACAGTTCTGAATTTAAAAGGTTTTCTCCAATTAATAATTTTGCAATCGCACGGTACTTTAATTTCCAAGGCTCCAAGGCATAGCAGCGTGTTGGTGTGCTGAAATTTTTATCAACACCCAGAAGTTCTACATTGTATTCTCAGAGGTTCCTGAGCATGCGTGATTACGTACCCTCTGATCGTCTACCATGCTTACTAGTGGTCTACTACCTGGAGTACAAGAATACACACAATAATTAGTTAAATCTTGAATCGTGGCTCCTTCAAACAGTTTCCTATGACAGAGGGAGCTGGCGAGGGTGTCCCCTGGATACCGCGGCACAAAGCAGAGCGGGCGCTCAAACACCTGGCAGTCGTGCAGCGCGCTGCCGCTGATGCTCGCCATTCGCTTATCACTCGCCGCCACGTATGGGGTCTCGTGCTGCAACACACATGTCGTGTTATGCCAAGCAAATGGGGCCGCTATCATGTCGTACAACTTCCAATCTGTCTGGAGTCTCACTATGGGAACTTTAATATTTACCAAAATTACATCGTCAGAGATTACACAATCGGCTATTTCTAGCTTTAAATACTCACTTACATCTGTAATAGGTACAACAATAACTGATACCCTTGTTTATTTAATTCGCACATTTAGTTCCTTCCAGATCCTGTAAAAATATTTTAGGTTTAACAACGGCCGTTGGTATTTTCTTTTCTCTACACTGGCTAATTATCTCCAACTTCGTCACTAGTTGTACAGTTTGAAGCTGGCGAGTTTCCTGCTGGACTAATAACTGTAACAAATTCATAATTTTACTCTTAACGTCATCTCTCTCTCCTGAAAGCTGCATTTGCATTCTGTCAATCACTTTTGAAATGTTAACACCTACATTTATAACCTTAGAGAAACATTTTCTCCATCTCAGCTCCATAATCGCTAAAATTTCCCATGACGCTATCTATCTCCGAGAACGCTCCTTTCAGTCCCTGCTGTAACTGAAAATCATACTCTTTTAATTGCTTGTCATTAGCAAACAGAGGTCTTAAATCCCTCGTAGTCGCAACTCCACAACACCAATTCATGAAGCGACCTATAAAATGCAATGAACGTTTATTTCGTACAGAAATACTATTCAAAACTAAAAGCATCTTCCTCCGATACTAGTGTTCAACCAGCTCATCTGCAGGCCAATTCTCTTGTCGGCTTGCTTAATCCAACCAAAAAGTATACACTCTGGACTGTTCAACATTTTACAAAAACTAATTCTACTTTCATTCTTTCTGTAATACATGGACTCAACCGCCGGCCAAAAACTTCTGTAAAACAATGGCACGGTTGACTCATACACCATCGCGTGGGGAATCGGCTTCCAATATACCCCCGACACTACCGAGATCGGTATTTCATCTCCTCTTACTGCTGTGCTCACAAAAATTAACATAAATACTACACTTACATGATACAATTCTGGATCCCGTCGTAGTAACATCATACAAAGGTACATATCTCTTACAAATTGGAAATCAAATAAAAGAACTTAGAACGTTCTATACACTATTATTATAAATAGACTTAACTTTAACTAATAACTAACTATTAAATACCTTATAGCTTTATTTTTTTTCTCTGACCTGCACACATCCTAGCACTGTTAGTGACAGTCTGATATTCAACCACGCGCACCACTGACTACACTTCCGCTGAACAAGTGTCCATATTGCTACATATAAGTTGAATTTTTCGCTGTCTTCCTGCTGACTGATGCGGTCATCGGTCGCTGAGGTCAATGTCCATAAATTAGTCGCACATTGAGTCTTACACAACCGAACTACTCTAACTTAGACTATTAATATTATATGACTTTTCATCTTTTACTTCAGGAAATCTATAATAAGATATTAAAATACTAATGCCCTCGGTAACCTAATTACATTAAAATGTTTTCATAGTACAGATATCTAACGTGCATAATAACGTTTTTAGCCTCTTTACATTGAATAGTGTCTATATACAATTTATTCCTTTTACTCTTAATTTCTACTTCATAGTTCAATTCGGATAACTTAGCCACTATTTTATATGGTCCATGCCAACGGTGTAGTAGCTTTTCCGATTTACCACGTTTTCTGGTCGGAGTCCACACCATGACCAGTTCTCCCACCTCGTACTCAACGAAACGATGCGTCTTGTCGTAGCGCTCCTTTTGTCGTCGCTGACTCTGGGCGATTATCTTCACAACATCTCGCCGCCGACACTGTTGTACTCGCCTCAGCACCCCACTTCCGCTTCTAACGTCCCCACCGTGGTCCTGGCCTAGGCTGATGTCCACAGGTAGTCGTGCCTCTCTGCCAAACATCAAGTAGAACGGCGAATGCTTCACAGTTTCCTGTCTAGCGGTGTTGTAGCTGAAGCAGGTCAGACTCACATACAAATCCCAATCTTTTCTGATTGGTCGATACGTAATGTGACAGCATTTGTGCTAAAGTTCCGTTAAAATGCTCCACCAGTCCATTTCAAGCAGGGTGATAAGCGGTAGTATAGCATGCTCGTACACCTAGTCCATTTAGAAGTTCGCTCACAAGTCTCGACCTGAAATTCTGTCCTCTATCAGTTGGAATTTCTTTTGGGCAGCCAAACTTACAAACAATTTGATCAATCAGAAATTGTGCTGTCTCCAGTGCAGTAGCCGTAGGTACAGGTTTAGCCTCTGCCCATTTTGTGGCATAATCCATTGCAACAATTATGTATACATTGCCTTTATCGGTCTTTGTGAACGGCCCTAACACGTCGACTCCTACTCTCTCAAGTGGTAAGCCTACAGGGATCGGTTGTAATAAGCCAGCTAGTTGTTCTTTAGGGTGTTTGCGCGTTTTGACAATCAATACAACTTTTAACATATTTCTCAGTGTCCTTCAGAATGTTCGGCTAATAATAACGACATTTTATTTTGAAAAAGGTTTTAGTGAACCCCAGATGTCCTCCGGATAAGGGGCTGTAGTGACACTCGTACAGAATTTCATTCCTCAAACTTTTAGGTACCACCAGCAATCTAGATGCACCCTCGTGAGCTAACATTTTTTCTTATACAGTAATCCATTTTCTATTACAAAACTGCGTGCCATTCGTCTATCAGCATTAGTTGCACTGTCTGGATCTCTCACCGCCCCCATCAGTCTTTTACATTCCTCATCTTCTTCCTGAATCTTTGCTAGGTCCCTGTAAATTTAATCTTAACAAAGGCATCTCATTAGTTTTATCCTCGTCTTCCTCTGTACAATCATGAACTGGGTTCCGAGACAGACAATCAGGTACAACATGTAAGCGTCCTTGCTTATGACGTATTTGATATTCATACTCCATAAGCTTAAGCGCCCACCTTCCTAACCTTCCTGAAGCATCCTTGTGTCTATCTAACCAACATAGAGCGTGATGGTCGACAACGATGGTGAACTTCCTGCCCCAGAGAAACTGTCGAAAATGTTGTAGCGCCCACACTACTGCAATACATTATTTTTCTGTAGTCGTATACTTTTTCTCAGCATCTGAAAGTCGTCGGGATCCATACGCAACAGGCAATGAATTATCTAGATCTACTTGTATGATCGTCGCCCCTACGCCTAGATCACTTGCATCAGTGTGAAGCTCCACAGGAAGGGTGGGATCGAAATGTCTCAAAATTGGGGATGACGTCAACTTATCTTTCAGCGTTTTGAAAGGCTTTCTCCTGCTCTTGGTTCCACTGGAATCGAGTATCCTTCCTCGTGAGTTGTGTGAGGGGCCTAGCAATTTTCTGAATAGTTAGGCAAAAATTTCCTGTAATAATTGCACAATCTTAAGAATGACCTTAGAGCTCTTAATCTTCTAGGAGGCTTCAAAATCTCGCACAACTTTTATTTTGGACAGATCTGGGCCTATACCTCGCTCATTTACCACGTGTCCAAGAATTTTAACCTCATTGTAACCAAAGGAACATTTAGCGGGATTAAGCGTCATAGAGGCAGCTCTTAATCTTTCTAGCACCTTTCTCAATCGGCTCAGCATTTCATTGAAGTCGGCGGCCATCACTAGAACGTCATCTAAATATACAAGACAATTCCCCCACTTCAAGCCGGCTAACACTCTATCCATACATCGCTGGAACACTGCTGGGCTGGTCTTTAGTCCAAATGGCGTGACTTGGAACTCCCACAAACCGTCAGGCGTGATGAAGGCTGTTTTTATGCTTGTCTTCTTCTCGTATCGGAATCTGCCAGTACCCCGCATTCATATAAAGTGTAGAGAACCATTTGCAACCAATTCAAATAAGTTAAAATGTCCTCTATCAGGGGCAAGGGATGCCTGTCAGATACAACTAGATCATTTAGGCGCTTATACCGTAATAATACCGTAATAATAATACCGTATTGAATATGAAGAAAATAAAGTTTTTTTTTAATTCTGATATTAATGCACTAAAACATAGATTTTATGTTCTCAGTTTTTCATACATTGGACAATATATAGTCCAAAATTACTCCTCCTGATAAAGGAACCTGCTCTGTGACTATAAGGAGAATTAAAGTTAGGTTTTGGTCAAGGGCGGAGGATAATGCTTCCTATTGCAAGGTAGAGTTAGTTTTTTAGTATTTTTTTTATAAGAAGTTACTTTGGTTGTTTGATATTTAAAATGACAAGTATTTATACTTTACACTAGTGCCAATAAAATGTTTCTAAAAGTATACAAGTGTATTAAACTATGTTCAAGTTTTTTTACATTATAAAAGAAAAACAATTATATAGCCTATTGTATTAGTGAAATATTTAGCGATTTATACGTTTTGAACAATTCATGACTTTTTATTTTTTAATACATGCAATTTCATCATACTTTAGTATAATAATTTTAATATAATAGTCATAATTAATACGTATTGAAAAGTAAACAGAGAATTTTTTGAAAATTAATCATAATATCTCTTAATTATTTTATATTAAATTAATTCTTAAGAAGGGTTGATTTATTACAGTACCAATTATTACCTACATATTTAAAAACTGATAAATGGTTGAAAAGAAAATATAAAACTTATTTCTTCCAAACTAACTATATTACTCAACCTATCTTCATATGTTACCGAGTCGTAAATGTTGTGTTTTCACTGTCATACCGCTGCGCGAAGATTGAATATTTACTACTCATAAACATGGCGTGATCTTCTCTATGCAATTTAAAGCAATAAACCTGTCTAATAGAATAAGATACTTTAACAAAGAAGAGAATTTTCCATTGTGTTTATTATTTATTCACAAATATTTGCAATTATTCAAGATAACGTGATATTATACAATACACATAGTAGATTTAACTGTTAATTGTTTAAAAATCTTTACCGTTTGTAAATAAGTGTATATGACAAAGGTAACCATGGATTTTATTCCCGGGGATGCCAAAATTACGAGTGAATGTTTTCTGTTTTCCCCTAAACATTGTTGTATGAACACACAATGTTGTTTGTTATATCTCCGTATACTATTAGAACGTAATTCAATATACCAACTAGTTATTATTTTTAAAAATCACACTGTTAAATTAGATTTTTTTATGAATAAAATTAATTATTATTTTAAACAATCCAATAATTTTTACAATTTATTATTGGTGACTCAATTCCTAACTTCTACGCTCTAACGTTTCAGTAACTTACGTTTCCAGCACACCACCGTAATGTTAAGCGTGACCGTTGATTCACTGTTTACTCTGTTCTTGTTTATTTCAAAAGCATATTTGGAAACTTTAGTGACATTACGCTTCTAAATGATAAGATACGAAATATTTTATGCAATAACCTTTGTGTGTAAGGTTTTGCGAAGGTACAGTACAAGGATTTGTGCATATTTTCAATCTATTTGTGAACTCTGAATACTAAAATATCCTACACTATACCGTTTAAGCTCTGCAGAAATTAACGAAGCATTATGTTTATGATAGAAAGTAAATTTGAAGTTCCATTAGAATAGCAGTAACTGAAACATTACATCATTCGCTTTGAATTTGTTCCAAATAATATTTCCTGCATTTCGTACCACCTCCATACTAGTGAAATGTACCAAATCACTCATTCATAGTGTTATAAATATTGAATATTATTAACAAGTGAGATACATATTTATAACAGTTAATTGTATTAAATAAGGATTTATAATATAACACAGTTTTTATAATCAAATTGCTAATCATAAAAAAAAAATCCAAATTTGATCATTGTCTCACACCCAGTGTTACATATATAAAATACGATGCTATTATGTTAAACATTAATAAACTTCAAGGATGTAAACTAGTTTTAACTTTTAAATTGACTTATATTGTCATTGAAGTCTACCAGCTATATTTAACATCATAGACCACAATAGTTTATAATCTACTCGTATATAAACGAACTTTATCGCATAATGTGATATTAGGACTTATTCAATAATAATAATAATAATAAATAATTTATTTACCCAAAATAACAAATTGAATATTAAAAAAAAAATTATTTCTAGTACTTAAAAATTAATTATACTATGACATAACTTATGTAAAATAGCAGCAAATAAAACATATACATTCTACTTATTTTATTTTCAATCAGAACATGTGCCATAGAGTAGTAACATATAGAATTAGGTTAAATCTTTTTATCTTTTTCTTTCTTTGTTTAATACTAATAAGTAGGCCAATGGATTTTGGGCATAAGGCTGTGCCTGTGTTGGAGATATTGCATACAAAAGAATAAACAATAAAATTATCAGAAACGAGCAAGAATGAAATAATACAAAAGAGTTATTGTAGCTTATGTAGTAAATAATGTACTATTAAGTTTCAAAGTTTAAATTAGTATAATTATAGTGCTGTGTTAAATAACAAAATATGCATGATTGACAGTTAAAATATTAGGCTTTAAACATATGACATTAAATATCAGAAATAATTATTTTATTATCCTCTAACATGGCTATTTAAAATATTACTATATCATAGCAGACTATACTAACAATAAACTAATTTTATTATCTTAAAACATATACTAAATACTATCATGACCGATCAACCATACTCTAGTTTTGTTAGAAAAAGTATCCATGTTCCTACTATTTTTTGACCAAGTCTGGCAATAAATTATATGACCTCGGAGCTATAAAAGAAAGAAAAGAAAGTCATTCATCCCATGCTCTTCCTTGCTCATAACATTTAACAAAGCAGACTCTGTAGTAAACCATTTCTGAACCCAAAATGATTTTTACGAAATAATTCAGTTTTTGAAATCATAGGACAAATTTGTTGTATAAATGAATACTTCATACGAATATATATTTTTATGATTTATCCATACTAGAGAGAGATAGGTTGTTGGAGAAATTACAGATGGCAAACTGTTGACATGCCCGTGACAGTTTTATTACACTGTGCTGCTGTCACACAATAGCTTCCCACACTCTGAATGAGAGATAGCGAGCTCTTTCACCTCCGCAAAACAAAGACAACTGCAGTCCGCAAAGTGAGATTGATAACTACAGATTTTGATTTTTATTAAGGAGCAGTGTTCGATTTTACTGTAAATATATTTACCTGGAATAGTAATAAAAATCAGCATCAAAGATAGAATGGCGTAGCATTTAAAAAAATAAAAAAGATTCTAAATTAAAAAGGGTTTATTACAACACAAGTTAGGAGTACATTACACCATGAGTCAAGTAGCAAGGTTCGCTGAGATCGAAAGATAAATTTCCAATGTATAATTTTATTTGAGATTTCTTGAGACAAGGTTGAGAAATACTTCGCGGAATTTGACAAAAAAATTCAAACAAAAAACACAAAATATTTAGAAAATTTTCTTGTCCCTTAAGAAAATAAATTACAGACAAAAATGTTATTGTATAGATACAATCTTTCTCGGGATATCGAGCCACGTGATTTATTCAATTTTGTGTTCATATACACTGGATTTCTCAGTAGTGTTCAAGTTATAAAAGTTCCCGTGAGTTTACCACAACACAAGGGTGCGCTGAAATCAAATCTTTTCGCTGACTTGTAACAATGAGTTATATTGTTTTTAGTTTCTCTATGAATAAAAATGTCACATGTTAAATTCTCCTCGATAGCACTCGATTTTTTTAGAAATTGATTTATTAATCAATCAGGTCATCCATAATACTAATATAATAAGTAATATTGATACTTAACAGTGAAACAGTGTTCCTCAAGTTTGTCTCAAGATTCAAGCACAATTTCAAGTCTATATGTTAGTTTATTTTCGAGATATCGTGTGAATAAACAAACAGATAGATATAAAAACACACAGAAATACTATTTTCTCGCATATTGAATGATATGATTCGCTATTCCTCGCACAATAGTTACTATTAGTTACAATTAGTTTACTATACACAATTTATTGAGAAAACAAATTTATTGCAATTTTATTACAAATTGAGGGGAAAGTGAGGGTCAAGAACTAAAAGGTTTCGTAATTTTGAACTGAGTGTGATAAGGCACGTTCAGAATTGTTCTGCGATAGCTGCAATTTGTATTGATACTGTGACCCAATACTCTATAAACTTTTTCTTACTATTATACAAGTTTTCACCACATATTATTTAATTCTCTTTATACAGGCAAAACGTTTTCATTTATTGCTTATGTCTCCTTATCCACAACCACATTAAAAAATTTTATACGTGTTAAGAATACAGTAAACAGTGAATTAAATATGGGTTCTTGGGACAGTCTATTTTGGATTCTAGGTAATATGATATTATATATAAATTGTTCTGAAAATGTTATTTATTTGTAATTACCTATATTTAATATAGCAATGGTTGAAAAAAAGAGTAACACATGTCTGGTAGTTTGTAACAATAAGGCATATTTCATATTTGTCCAGTTCTCCTGTAATGGCACTAAAAAGAATTGTTATTGCTCCACTAAATGTCGGATAATCCGTTGTGTTTTGAGAGCATTGCAATATTGTCGAGCCGTAAACAAGCAACAGTTACTTACGATGATTCGGGCTTTTTTTTACAAAAAAAAAACGTGAAATACACATTGTTTTTCTTATACAAAATTCATTTGGTTTTACATACAACAGGTATCGTTAGCTAAGTTGAGTTAAGACTACGTATTTAAAAGCTTTAAATGTTGCCTTGTGATTGAAACTCAATCAAAGAGAGGTAGAAATAGATACAGTATATTATCCCTTCATCACGAGTTTCTAAAAATTGTATTGTAAAACAGTGCATGTAAATTTTGTGTATATTGCGTTATGGTTAAAATGAAAGAAGTTACATTAAAAAAACTATCAACGCCATCACTAATATAATGCTTTTATTATGAAGGCTCGACGTTTTACTCTAAACTTTTTGTATTGGTTTTTTCGTGTTTCAATTACTCCTAATACAAATAACAAAGAGACTCGAAACAATGATACAGTTTTATTTAGGACTTGTAAAAATTCTAACTATATTGGAGTCAAATTGCAAAAGAACAGTTCGTTGGCTTTTGCGATGACCCTACTATACATTATGTTGTTTCTTCTAATATTCCGTTTTATTAAATTATTAGATAAGCTTTAGAGAAGCCTAAAATTCCTATGGCTGGTCATATTTTATTTTTTGTAATGTCTGTCCGCCCGATATCTCGAAAACGAACTGACCTAAAAACATAAAATTGTGTATAAAGCTTCATTTATATATTGGGATACTGGGCTAGATTAAGGTACTGATACTCGCGTTAATAAATTTCTTACTTTTCTCTTATAGGTAAGCATGATGTATAGGGGTATTATCATAATAAATAAACGTGTAAACAAACCTTATGAACACATGTAGCCTATATATCTAAACACATCAATATATGTGGTGTGTAGTTATTTTAATAATGATATTAAATGCAATTTAATAAATACAATCAAAATGTATTATCCATCAATATATTTCAAAAAAGATTCCATATTTGAACGTTAAATCTTGCATGAAACGTTATTTCTATAAAAATGAATTTGCAAGGTAGCGCTTGTGTCATTTTTTACTAATATGTATGTCTGTCTGTCTATATTTCTACAGAAAATTCCGAGAATTGAGCTGAAGGTTTGATATTTTTCAAGCAATCTCAGCGAAGGATGTTTACACGTGTAGTAAAATTATATGTACTCAAATTTAATATTTACTAAAAGTTAGAGATGGGAAACAGAGCTTAAATAAATAATCTACACCCAATAAAACAACAATATATCTCAGGAACGTAAACCGGTACTAGACGATGTTATCATCGTTACAGCTATAATTCATCTTGGAAACAGTGCAACCCCGTTTTATTTCGTTGTTGTATTCCAACAGAGTGGTAAAGTATATTTGGCAGAGGACACTCCTTCAAACATATATCACTCAGTGCTGCACCCCCGGACAATGTATCCGTTATTTCTGTAGTTGCAAACGAGTTATGGAATTTTATGTGACACGCTAACTTGTTTTGAGATTAATGCTTTGTTATGCTATCTGCAACTCATATTTCACAAAGTATGCCTATACACTTACGTTAATATTTTGTCAGGGTTTCATTATTTATTGCAACTCTGCTATCTCAATGCTAACTCAAACTCCTGTACTAGTTGAGCTTATTTTAACAAGCCGCCATTAATTCTGGAACTAGTAAAGGAAGATAATGCAGAGGGCCCAAATGCATTTATTTATATATTTTCTTAAATCAATTGCGTTTTATGTGTGATATGATTAGTTACAGTCATTTCCTGACTTTGTTAGTGTAACTGTTGACTTTTGGAGCAGTGAGTAGAATTACTTTTTAATTGTTACATGTATTCTCCGTAAAACGGTCTTACTCGTATACTGCAATATTGCAAATAGTATCCTGTTTTACTCTATTTGAATAAATATCTTTTAATTATATTATATATATTTATCGTCAACCGGTCTTACTCGTATACTGAAATAATTGAAAATAATATCGTGTTTTTACTCTATTTAAATAATTATCTTAAAATTATTACATGTATTCATTGTCAAGCGGTCTTACACGTATACTGCAATATTGTAAATAATATTGTGATTTACGCTATTTAAATAATTATCTGGAAATTATTACATGTATTCTTCGAAACAGTTCACTCTTGTCGTAGAACACTGTTTTGATTTGTTGCACGCATCAGTGTCAAAGTTTTAAAATGCACTTTTGTGTTTGTTTTTGCGTGTACGCAAACTTTTTTATAAATTGGTTGATGTATATTCCTCTGATGACTGTTCAAAGGTGTAAACACGCTTTGTGGGAAAGAAGAACAGATTAATATTGAAATGAGACAAAAAAACAAATTGAATGCCATATCTAAAAAAAGTGAAATAAAAAAAGTTTAATTGTAAAACCAAAATACCCTTATCTCAGATGTTCACCCTGTACCAAATGTGAGTTGTGTTTGCTTTGAAATGTAAAACTACATAATCTGATATGTAAAATATCAGTACATTTATTTATTTAAGTAATTCGTAATTAGGAAAATCTACGTTTTTTCTTACATATGAATGTTAAAATTAATTAAAATTATTTTGTGAGGCATCGTAATCATATTATAAGACTTAATTTTGCTTGTATATAAATGAAGCTTCGTTTGAAATGAAAAGGTTAGTTTTAGTTAATTCTCGAGATATGGTGGGGACATACATGCAGATATTTTATGTTTGCAGCCTTTCGAGTGATAGGTTTAAATTAAGCACAGCCAATTGAACTAAAATATCTCTTTATAAAACGTCCTATTAGATATAAACGCAACTCATGGAAATAAAATACAATATAATTCATCGTACAGTTTGTCTTATGTTACCAGGCAACCTAATTGTAAACACTATTGTATTCAGTCCTCGTATGTAGGTAGAAGGGACTATTAATGTTGAGGTATTATAATATTTAAAAACTTTCGCCTAACTATATAGTTTAATTATTTTATTATAACTGACTTTAATAATAATAACCAACCAATACAAACCTATGTATCCACATTTGTGTTTCACCACCCTACATCGCGGTCACACCACATGGAGCTAATGGATTGTGGTTAGTGGCTTATATTGTTTATTATGGCATTCAGATGAAATTTCGTTTCAACGAACAACATTTTTATTGTATTTTAATTTAAATTAACCACTAAATCAGAAATAAAAAATAAATTTCTCTTGATTTCGTAATAAAAAAAGTTTTGCTTCCTAATTTCATGCGTGTTTTAACCGGGGCACTAGTCATGAAGAGAAAATATATGTTGAGAATGGATTGCGCATTTTCCATTGTTTACACTAAAACCTTTTCTTTGCGCTGCAAATTAACCCTCTCAATAAAAAATGGCAATTAGTGAACAGCAAAAACACTGTATTTGCTGCAAGATATAATTAGTGAGATTCATGAGTTTGGTAATTTGTGCTCATTAGACGAGGCTTTGATGAAATCACGTTTATGAATAGCACAAACTTTTCATTGAGACCGCGGAAGATATGAAAATGATTATAAATTTAAATGATTAAATGATTATATTACAATATAAAAAATGAAATCATATCGTAAACCTTCAACTGCAGCCAGTGGCAAAAACATTTAAGAAGCACGGTTAGTTGCACTGTAAAGAGGAGTATTGAAAACTTTGAATTAGAGGTGATTTTTCACATACCAGCATCCCCAGCATCCTTCATTGTCTTTTAAACCTGCATCGAATCTGTTTGCGAATGTTTCCACAAATATAACCGATCGTTGAAGGCTGGTAAGATGAATGATATGGACAATGCATATTCGGATTACAAATTCTTGTGAGGAAATTTGATATTTTCCATACGACTAAACAAAATTTTTATTCTATGCATGAAAAAGGAAAACTTCACATAGTTAAAATTAAAATATATGCTATTTTTTAACATAGGTTTTTATCACAACAGGGTTTTTCCACATAGCCATACACTGAGGAATGAGTGTTATGGAAAAATTATAAGGCTCCTCATAAGATAACCATTTATGAGGAAACAATCAATGAGGAATGGTCTCGACGAAATAAAGAATAAAGCTAATGGCAAATTGAAAGATATCAACCTTCTTTGTAAACTCGGCAACGGAACTGTAGTTGTCCGAGAGAACAATAACATTTGTGTTGTACAAAAAGACGGTGGGCCATTGAGACCTGGTTGTCCTCACTTGGACCAAGTTCAGGTATTCGGTGATTAATTTTTCGCTCACTCTTTCTTTGCTCACAGTTATAGAGTAATACTCACTGGTTAGCTCCATCTTGACTGTAGTATATTCAGGCTTAGCCCTTGCTGTATTCGGTAAATCCTGGTTTCGATAGACCCTAGATTATCTATTTCAGGTTTGAAATGGAACATGGAGTGATACATCACCAGGGAATTCCTCTTAAAACTTCTGGCAGGGGTGAAGTTTTTGCCGTTTACAGTTCCGGACTTAAGTCCAGATAGGCAAAATAAAATACATTGGCCGCAAATATAGATATATTATTAACTTAAATCGCAAAATTTAGCAGAAAAAAATCCAATTTTTTGCGATTCTTTAATATATTTTGCTTTCATGGTTTTTATCACTTTGTTTTACCGTATGCGGTGTCCTTGACTAACTAAAGTTTTGTTCCATAGGGCTCAGATAGTTGAATGTAGATTTATTAATCGTGTTTTATCGGAATATTTGTTTTAGCAATCTGCTGACAATATTTATTTTTTCTAATAATGTAACAGCGGAAGGTAACAGAGGGAAGCTAAGATATTTCAATTATTTGCAGAATTTCTCCTTATATAATAAATAAATCTACGAGATTTATGTAGATTCATTTTTTTTGGATGCTCACAGAGTCTGGGTCACCGTCTGATATTCTTGAGCCAAGACTTGAGGAGATCAGAATTATCATATCGCAAGTGTATCCAGAGCTTCATTCCTTAGTTTACACAAGAAATCTAAATTCACACTAGTGTTTCACTGATGTCCCTTGTGCTCAAAACGCCCATCAATGGGTATCACGTTCATAACACACCCGTTCGGTGAGGCCTTTATTTGTTCTGCAAGGTGAACATGTCCTTGCAGTCGTGCCTGGCGCTCAACACGCACGTCCAGCGAGGCCTTCCGTTGTTTCGCGAGAGCTAAAACGTCCTTGTAGGGGAGTCAGGGGCGCATCACGCCCGACTGGCAACTTCCGTAGTTTCGCGGGCTCAACACGTCCTTGCAGGGTGTCTAGGGCGCAACATGCCCGTCTGACGAAGCCTTCGGTTGTTCAGCAGGCACAACACCTTGATTACAACGGTTGCCCAAACTAAGTAAGTGGCTAAAAAGGAAACCAAAGTCATACGATTTTATAAAGTTAATTTAGAATTTACCAATAATAATAATAATAAGGTAATTTATTTAGAACACGTACATGTTATAGCAATTGTCAAGAAGGAAAATAGGCTAAAATTTTGAATTCATACATACAATTTATTCCATCCATCCAACAGCTCATTCATTCGAATTTCCTACTCTAGCACCAGTTTCAGTCAGCCAATAATGAGGTCAACCAATGTGCAATGAACTCGTCTGTACTGTAAAAAGCTTCTGAGGGCAATGCAGTTTTCAGACGAGTTTTAAATGCCTTAGTCATTGCGGCACTTTTTTATGAAATTTGGCAGTTTGTTGACAAACTGAACTCCCGTCTGAGAAGGCAAAAGCTCATGTACTACTGTCCTGTGTCTCCCAGTTCGGTAGTTGCCCCTGCCTTTAGTCTCATAAGAGTGTATATCACTATCTCTGATGTGATTGCATTTTGACTTGAAAAACAGAGACGTCTCTAGAATGTAGAGCCAGGGTAAAGTCAACAGTTTCAGATTTCTGAATGCTGGTCTGGACGACTCTCCTTATTGTAGTTTTGCAATTGTTCAAACGGTTTTTTAAATGTAAACACTCTATAGAAATGTGTATTTGCACAGCCTCTCCACAAGACGACACCGTATGACAGGTGGGGGTATATCAATCCATAATACGCCGTCATCGGTACCTGGGATGTGCCGTATTTGGATAGCTACCTCAAAACATAAATGCCTAAAGACAATTTTGAACAAACGCTGTCGAATTGACTATCCCATGTCATCCCTCGATTAAGGTATATTCCAAGGAATTTAGTCGAGTAGACTTCTTCGATCTAATTTTCCTCCAACATCAATGTAGGACTTTGATCAGAGACGGTCGGCCACAAGGAAATTGAACAAATACCGATTTTGACAGGTTATTTTTAAGACTAAGCTCATCTAAATGTTGAATTTAATTGTTGTTGAGCTCAGTAAATCTTGTCATTTTAAGTTTTGTGTTTGATTTTCCTTTGAAACAGAGAGTCGTGTCATCGGCATTCTGGACTATTCGTCCTTGGTGCAAAGATGAGCCAGCGTCGTTGACATACAATAGAAAAAGTAGCGGCCTGAGAATGGAGCCCTGAGGAACCCTAAAACACAGCTCACCCCCTTCCGACCGGACGTCAAAAATCTTTACGAATTGTGTTATATAACTGAGATATGATTCAAGCCAAAAGAGTGGCATTCCTCGTATCCCGTAATACTCCAGTCTGTAGGGGCACAATTTTTGAATATCGGGGTGATTTTTGCTTTTTTCAGAGAAGATGGAAATATTCCGGAGTGAAGAGAGAGATTTATCAAATGTACAAGCGGTCTCAACAGGTGCTGTGCACATTGTGTAAGAAGCCACGTCGAAACAGGATTCAAATAGTTAGATTTTTTTGAAGGAAGATCTCTCATCACTCTGGCAATTTCCTCTTCTGTAGTTGGCGCCAGACCCATAGAAGCTGCTGTTGTCCGTACCAAAGTGGAATGTGGCTGATGCTGCTTTGGACTGAATCCGTGGTCAGCACCAACCGAGGCAAAGAAATTATTGAGAGCGTCCGTGACTTTGGCTGCAACACTGACAGGATCATTTCCAATCTGAAAGCTCAATAATTTGTCCATACTGTTTTTGAAAAATTATTTGACGTGAGCAATTCTTTGGTGACATCATATGTTTTTGTAGCTCTGATCACCTTTTTATAAATCCGCTTGTAATTTGTAAAAAATTTGAAAGACTCATCGCTCGAGTGCTTGTAATTTCTCCCTTGAAACCAAAATGTCTCTTGTAATCCATTCACATTTTTTTATTGTAGTCTTTTGATGTTTAGTGTTTAGTGTTTTAGGGGACAGCTCACGTTTTAGATAGAAAATAAAATTGTCTTCAAAGCTTTTGTATTGTAACTCAACGGAATCTCTAAAATTTAGGCAGCTCCAATACTCTCTCGAAAGAAAAGAGTTTAGAAGAGCAATATTTGCGGGCTTTGTGATTCTGATTGTTGTTTGTATGATTGGATCCCGTGCTGGTTTGAGACTACTCACAATGGCTTGTTGGCCATAGTGGTCTGAGATGGCTGTGTTGGTCACAGACACCTGGAGACCAGTCAAGTTTGATATGATATTATCTATTGCTGTCGCAGAAGTGCTGGTAATTCTTGTTGGTGTGTCTATTGACCAGACAAGACCAAAGGACCCCAACAATTCATCGAAATGTTTCGTCAAGGGACCATCGATATCTAGGACATCGATGTTGAAATCTCCCATGACGGTAAATTTTCGATCCCTCCTTGTCATGTCAGTCAGATTTTTTTCAAATATGGAAAAGAATTGATTTTCATTTCCGTTTGGGGACATGTAAACTCCAATTACTTGGATAGCGCTATCCTTTCTGTGAATGTTTACCCCTGTGAATTCTAAGTCTTTGTCAGTTGTGCTTTCGACAGAAACAGGGGTAAACGAAAAATTGTTCCGAACAAAAACCGCAACAACCCAAGAAAGTTCAATGTTGCTGCTGTTAAATCCGTGTTCGGATATGACTAGCACGTCGGGAAGAAGCTCTTCGCACAATATGGAAAGTTCCATCCTCTTGTTTGTAGCCATTGGTGCATTTTTATGCAAAAATGTCAAACTGTCTTTAAATTAGTTTTTCGAGTTGGTATTTTAATTTTCGATTTGAGGTCAGTCAATTTTATTTGGTGACTAGTAGTGGGTTTTCTAAACAATTTTGTTGTCTAATATATTGCCATGCTGTTGGTGCCCTGTGCTCTTAACGGCATCAGCAAATGATTCAAAAAGCAACATCCTTGGCTGCTTTGGCGTCTCTTGAAGATCGGGTTCCGGTCCTCATTTGGTTCTCGACATAGAAGTGGGTAGTGAGATGCAGCGAAAATCGGAGGTTACCATGGTGGGCAGGTGCGGAATCATGAGGCACGTCAGTAGTCGCTTTCCGCTCTCGCGAAGATGCTGGTTGTGAGAGGTGAAGAACTGTGGCCCGATGCGGCTAATTTCGGGCATCTAAACTCCCTCACTCCGAACACAGAGCTCACTGATATATGTATTTGCGACTCTGGTTGTCTCTTGTATGTGGCTATTGGGGGGCAGATGATGCTTTGGAAATAAAAGCATTATCATGACTTTAGACGTCCTGCAATTTTTAATTATTTCTAAAAGGTTGTTGAAGACTATATTCTGCCTCCCTGCAGCCACATCGTTGTTCCCCGAGATCAAGATGAAACTATTGAACGGAGGAGGGGCGGCGTCTGGGATGGTGTTGAGGAGGCCGGATGCGGATTTGCAGTTCCACATACATTAGTATCGTCGTCCACTCCCGCCCTCATCATACTGGCAAGATGTCGGGCATGGCTGTCGCCTATAATAGATACAGACTTAAATGGCAGTTTATCTTTGATATTTTCAGCTTCGTACTCTTTTTTGTTTTGGATTTTTTAAGAGAATAGTTTTTCTTTTTGTTTTATTTTCGCTTCCTCTTTTTTGTAGCAACTGCCGTGTATGTATCGCCCTCTTCCTGCATTTGAGATATGATCTCGTAACTGTTACTGATTATAATATTATTTGGGTTCTGAATATGATTGGGTTTTCAAAGACAACAGCTTTTAATTTTTTAATGTATTGTTTTCCTCTTCCAAGTTCTTGATGGTAGTCAATATGTTTTGCACTTTCTCTTCTAAGATTGGGCACCTCTCACAAGAACGGTTAAATGAGTCTGTGGTCTGACAATACTGATTTTTGGCATGAGGCGAAGAAGTAGACACTTTCACAGAAGAACGTTGCACAAAAACCTGATCCGTGTACTCGAGGAGCTTCTTATCCGAAGCTATCGAGTGGTCAAGGATGACTTTAATCTGATTCTGGAGGTCGAGAATCTTCTGATTGAGCGCTTGTTTTTTTACAAGGAGTTCAGACGGACATGGAGCCGACGGCCTGGGAGGGCCAGGTGTACCAACGGCAGCGCAAGGTGGCGAGCCGGCTGGTGCTACAGCAGTAGGTGTGGTAGAGGCTGCAGGTAACGTTTATAAGGTTAAACCAATCCTCCTCTTATATTTGCCTAAATCGTTTATTTGCCTCATCTATAGTTATTTACTATTGGCAACTGATTATGTATCAGTGATTGGTTTATGACGCGTAGGAACATTATGGCTAGTATTATTTACTTCAGTTGATAATTTTCATCACGCACATGCCATAGCAATTGGAATTTATGAGTCAACACGCAACTCTTGGTTGTTATTCCTGATGTATGATTATCACACCGGTTTTATAGTATTCGTTAAAAACACATAACTAACACTAGTAGTCAATGAACTAATGATCACATTGACCGAAGCTATATTTTTTGTCAGACATGCACCTAAGAAACAGTTTGGATTGCAGATCTCAAAATGTATATAGATATGTAAATATATACTTTTATCCCTAAACGATCAAAAGTAGAAATGTGTTCAAGTTAACTTCAAATTTAATCGTCAAAAGGAACTTTAAAATGTTAAAATAAAGTAAACAAATTTGGAATTTGGAATTTTTTTCGGTTTTACATACATGAATCCATATTTAAATTTAAAAAGCCGAACTATAAAGAATTGGACAAGTTAAGTGAGTATGCAAACTTGGCTTTCAATATTTTCAGTCGTCAAGATAAAGTAAAAGCGATAGTAAATTTACATTTACAACTCAATTTCCACTTTGGTTAAATTAATCCCGTGTCTGTAAATTGAGAGAACGCTACAGTTGAGTATATATTTCTAGTGACGGAGGATTTTTTTCCTGAGAACAGTCATTCACTGTGGACTGGCAACACAGGGCTCCACAACTGAGTTTATCGTTTGGTTGTTGTATAAATTTTAGTCGAATTTATTGTGGGTTCTCGTATAATAAATGCTATCACTAGATTTTTTTCTCGTAGTTAGTTAAAATACTTGAGATGAAGCTTTTAGCGCTGAAATAAAATTTGGTGAGCACTTAAGACATCCACAGTTTTTAAAGTGTAAAGTAAGATGTAAATCAAGTAAATCTAAAAACTAACCTAAATATAATGTACTATTATTAATAACCGATACCAAGTTGTTTCCCTTTATTATTGATCCCTGCTAAACAAATCCTGTATAACGTTGGACATCTTGAGCTATGCTTACATTACATGTTTTAATCGTTGTAGACCAAACTCAATTGGATAAGAAGAGTCATTTACTTCTTTAAGTACAACTTCTTATGTCCAGTATTAATTTACTAAGTCTAATGTTAACTACTTGAGCCAAAAAAGGATATTAAACCATCTAGAACAGGGCTTACATTGCAAATTTTTTAAACTTAAAGCCTACGTATTTATTAAAGAGAAAGGCTTCTAAGGGTACACAAATTTAATTCCTTTAAGAATGTTTTGTACGTGTTATCAATAAGAAGAGCCACAATCATATCGTTCTATACAACATATAAATAAATAAATAAATAAATATATATATATATATAATATATATACATATAAATATATATATGTATGTATGTATATATATATATATATATATATATATATATATATATATATATATATATATATATATAAGTAGATAATAATATGGGGTTCCTGGCGCACTTTCGGAGCCGACCGAAAAGCAATGTAAAATACTGTTCAATGTACCATAAAGGAAGCTGAGAAATAACACAGCAAATCTCAATGAAAAATTAACCGAATCTACAGTCGTTCGTCTCCAAAAGCGATCCAGGATCGGCACATTACTATCTACTCTGAGGAATGAAAAATTAACCAAATCTATAGCTGTTTGCTTCTACTTTCTTAAGCTGTTGGAAACTAATCTGATTTGTAAAATGTTGTCAAATCTGCTACGAATAAAGGAAAAATCTTCGAAATCTTAATAAAATTTAATCAATTTAAAACATTTTTACTAAAAACATACTTTAATAAAAATCTTTTCTACTAAATAGTCACCAAACAACATGAACTCACCAAAGTCTCTACAATTTCTAGCATTAAAACAGTGCAACAAAGATGAATTCAGTGAATTGCCGGTTTTATTTTCAACAACAGTTGATACCGTCTTCGATACTTTCCTTAAATGAAACAGAATTAAAAGAACTTGTAGAGTCTTTTGCAGAAAGAACGAAAACTGCACACGTGTACACACAAAAAACGAAAAAAATAAGGGATTATATATTTAATATAATTACGAAAGATATTGAAAAGAAAGTAAAAAATAAACAAACAGAGTTTTCATCGTTTTTTTTATGAAATTTTTCCCATATTATACGTCCTTTCAAGATAATCAAGACTTAATTGATGAATTTCTTAGGAATTTTTGTAAGTATCAAGATTTATCAACACAATTCATTAAAGAGCATTATAGAATTTTTCTTATAGAATATAGCCACATTTTGTGTGAAACAAAAGGTATTACTGTAGATAATATTCCATGTGATTCCTATGAAGAAAGACACCAACTATGGTTATCAAAACAGTACTATGACGTGGGGAGGGACTGCAAGTTTTAGAGCACAACTGAAAAGACTTTATTCTACAAAGTTTAATTGTTATAATTTCTTTATCTTTTATAGTCTTCTTTCCAGTAACAATCAAGTGTAATTTTTTCATTTTTGTTTAATTCTTTAATCTTTTTTTCATCCAAAACAGTCAAAAATCTGTTCGGCAAGTGTACTTTACAATCTTCCAACTCGGCAATTATTGTAAACCCGAATTTATCTTTCATTTTCTCCAAATTCAAGATTCTATGTTTCTCTTCCTTTCTTCCAATTCATTTAACTTCTTATACTCTTTAAACTTACATTCTCCAATATCATTTAACTCTTTCAAGAACTCCATTTAAATAGAAAAAAATTTAAAGACGGAAAAAATGAAATTTGCTAACAATCACTCGAGAAGTCGGGGAGAATGTGAGTAAAACCGCATTCTTTTCACGAGGTTCTTCGTTTAATTTCTCCAAATGTACTATAAAATCATCAAAGATTTCAGGCTTAAAATCGTAATCAAATTCAATATCCAAATAGTGAAAGATTATAGGTAAAATCTTTTCATAATAAACGTGTGTTATCGATACCTACAAACCTAATGTATTCTTTGAAAAGGAAAATAATTTTTTCAACGGTTCCAAGAGATAAGTAAAAATGTTTTATTCTGTTTTCTAAATTCTGTAACAAATTTTGTTTGTTTCTCACCTCCGTATTGTAATTTCATAAGCAGATTATTCAAATGTGTTAGTTTATTTCGAAATTTCTTAGGTTTAGGTCTTTCATACAAAATTAAATTACAATCTCTACAAACTAAATATTTTTTATCAATAATTTCTCCTCTATTATAACACTTGTAACCGTTGGCATTGTACTCTTCCATTTAAACAAAAAAAGATTTTTTTATAAATGGAGATTATGGAACTAAGTCTACCGAGATATAAATTTTTCAGCACAAATGTTTATGTTTACATTTCTACAACATAGATAAATAGAAATAATTTCATTCTATTGTACAACTATTTAGGATATTTTGTCTATGATTACAAAGATTATTACGGAAGAAATCGAGATTTTTCAGTGGCGAAAGAGTATATTTTTGAAATATTAGAAGGAATGAAAGAGAATAACATGAATTTAATCAATTATTGAAGCTGGCTTTTCAAAGTCAAAAAAGTGCAAAACCATTTCTCAGTCATCCAATCGAGAAGTAAAAATGTAGGAAATTGACACGAGGCCCGATAATCGCTTCGCCCGCGTCGTATCCGTTAGTGATATCACGCCGTGAGAGGCGCAATCGTTGGTTTACAAGCACCATTTAGTTAAATAAATTTTTCTATATAAATGGAGCGCGAAAAAATATCATGTCCGTTCTGCAAAAGAGAAATTTTAAGAAAAAACTATGATCGCCATTATAATTCTAAAAGTCACGAAAAAAACAAGCAAATTTACGATAATGAACTAAATTATTTAAGACAATGGGCTAGAGAAAATAAAATTGCCGATCACGAAAACATGTTTAATATTGAGAAATTACGTGAATTAAAGAGAAATTTCAAAGTTGAAAAGAAAAATCTCGACCTATTTATTGATGAAAAACTTCATTCAATAGCTGAAAAGTTGGCTATCGGTACTAACGATAAAACCAAGTCTGAAATCATTGAAAACATTGATAAAACTCTTCACGAAAAACCTGAAAATATCATAGATGTTGAAGTTTTATCCTCTGTGAAAGGTCTTTTCAAGCAATACATTTTAACGAATTAGAGCTATAATTTTTATGTCAATTTACAAATATCTTTCAATTATGCGCCCAGAAATTAAAGATTTAATAGAAAAATTTCAAGAAAATGTTAAAAATATGAAGGGCTATCTCTCTTTGGAATGTGAATACGAACGAACTTTAGTGAATGGTGAACCGCAAACATGTCCAATGTATTTTACTATCAAAGCAGACGAAATCTTTGACGTAAACGACTTTATTACTAAGCAATTTAATAAATTAACACATCGAGAACAAACGAATAATCCAAATAAAGGTTTCCGGATGGACATTTAAAAGTTGTAAACAACTAGTTTTGAGCCTTAACAAACACGAAATGATGAATGCAGGATCATACATCGATTTACCAAAGAATATCAAAGATAAAAAAACTTGTATAAATATAAAAAATAGGGATGATTTTTGCTTTATTTACTCAATAAGATGTGCTATTGAAAAAACCAGAAAGAGACTGTGAACGTGTAAAGCAATACGAAAAATTTGTGAATGACGAAATATTTTCAGGTTTTGAGTATCCAATGTCTCTGAAAGATATACAAATATTTGAAAAACGAAGCTACAATTCCAAGTATAAGTATCCAACAATGTCTATCAATGTCTACAGTTTTGATGAAAATATTAACATTGTTCCGTTACAAATTTCTGAAAAATATGACGCTGAAACAAACATTGATTTATTGTATGTTAAACAAGATGATAAATCTCATTATGTTTTGATAACCGATTTAAATAAGCTTGTTTCTTCGCAGTTGTCTAAACATAAAGAAAGAAAATTTTTGTGTAGAAGATGTTTAAGCCATTTTTACAAATCTGGAGATTTAACAGATCACTTAGAAATTTGTAAAAATCATGAAGTTTGTAAGCCAATTATGCCATTTCCAGGTCAAACAACTAAATTTACTAATTATCAAAAGAAATTTAACCATCCGTACGTAATTTATATGGACTTTGAGAGCATATTGGAAAAGATTCCGACATGTAAGAACAATCCAGAAAGATCAACTACAACCAAGATTCAGAAGCATATTCCTTATGGTTTTACTCTATATTTAGTGTCGAATGTGACCAATCGCATGTACAAACCGATATGTTATCGTGCCAAAAATGAAGAAGATTTGAAAAACGTCCCGACAAAATTGTTTGAAGAACTCGATAAATTATCAAAGTACATAGTCAAAAAATATAATTCAAAGAATACGAAGCCTATGAAATTGACAGAAGAAGAAGAAATTTCATATCAAAATTCAAACGTTTGTCATATCTGTGAATGGTCTGCTTATGAATTGGGTCAGTTCAGTATGGTTTTACTCCTGATAGTTGGAAAGATAAGAGTTATAATAAAGTAAGAGATCATTGTCATTTAACCGGCAAGTTTCGAGGCGCAGCTCATGCATGTTGCAATCTGAATTTGAAATTTCCACAAAACATTCCAGTTTTCTGTCACAATATGAGTAACTATGACACACATTTGTACATAAAAGAATTAGCTAAGAAATATGGAAACGTTGATTTGATCGCAAACTCAGAAGAAAAATATATAAATTATTCAGTAAATTCTGGATATGGCTATGAGTTCGACAATTATAAGCCAAGAAAGTTTGTAAAGTTTTCGTTTGTAGATACATTCAGATTTATGGCCTCATCTATTGAAAAATTAGCGAAAAATTTAAAGAAAGAAGACTTCAAACATACAAATCATTTTATACAGGATGGATTGAATGAAATTATAGAAAGACAGCCAAATGACGACGACGAGATTTTTAAAATATTGTCTGGAAAAGGAATATTTCCCTATGAATTTATCAATAATATTGAAAAACTTGATTACAAAGAAGAGCTGAAAATTCAAGATTTCTATTCACTTTTGACAGACGAGAGCATATCTGAGAAAGATTATCAACACTACTTAAATGTATGGAACAAATTAAAAGAGAAAAATCTAGGGAATTACTCTGATTTGTACAACATTCAAGATGTTTTATTGCTTGCTGATATATTCGAAAATTTCAGAAATATTTGCTTAAATTGCTATAAACTTGATCCGGCACATTATCTAACAGCTCCAAGTCTCGCATGGGATGCTTTGTTAAAATTAACGAAAATTGAGCTTCAGCTAATTAACGATTATAATATGTATTTGATGATTGAAAAAGGCATTCGCGGGGGCATTTCTCAGTGTATTAAGCGATATGTTAAAGCAAATAACAAATATTTGAAAGATTTCGATAAGACAAAGCCCGAAAACTATTTGTTATACGTTGATGCTAATAACCTTTATGGGTATGGCCTAATGCAAAAACTGCCGTTTAGTGATATCAAGTGGATGGATCCAAAAACTTACACAACTGCAGAATGGAAAGAAACAATTTTGGAACTCACTGGCGACGAAGATTATGGCTATATTCTCGAAGTTGATCTTGGATATCCAACGAATTTACACGAACATCACAAGGATTTACCTCTTGCTCCAGAACATTTTAAAAAACAAACCTTGCACAACTCTACTGGATAAAACTGAATACGTTGTTCATTCGAGAAATTTGAAGTTCTATTTGGAACAAGGTATGATTTTGAAACATGTGAATAGAGTTTATTGCATTCGATCAGAAGCCTTTTATGAAAGAGTACATTGATTTTAATACTAATATGAGGACCAAAGCTACAAGTGACTTTGAGAAGGATTTTTATAAGCTAATGAACAACTCAGTTTTTGGAAAAAGTATGGAAAATGTGCGAAATAGATGCGATATTAGACTAGGAAATGAAGAATTTTCAATGAAACAGGCCAAGAAAACGAACTTCAAAAGCTTCACTATCTTTGACGACAACTGTATAGCGAGTCACATGTACAAACAGAAAGTAAAATTTAACAAGCCGATTTACATAGGGTTTTCAGTACTTGATTTGTCAAAGTTGTTAATGTATAAATTTTATTATGAAAAATTAAAGAGTTTTGATCCAGATTTGAATCTGTGTTACATGGATACAGACAGTTATTTTCTAGAATTGAAACGTGATCCTTACAAAATTATTACAGAAAATATAGATGACTTTGATACAAGCGATTTTCCAAAAGATCACGACTGTTTCGCTACTAAAAACAAGAAAGTTATTGGAAAATTTAAAGACGAGCTAAATGGCGAAATCTTAAAGGAATTTTGTGGATTGAGATCGAAAATGTACTCGTACAAATATCTAGACAAAAATCCAGTAAGATGCAAAGCGATTAAGAGAAGCGTTGTAAATAAAACAATAAATATCGAAAACTTGAAGAAATGTTTGTTCGAAGATAAAGAAGAATTTAGGGAGATGACAGTAATCAAAAGCTACAAACATGAGTTGTACACCGTCACTATAAACAAGTTAGCACTGAACGCTAAAGATGATAAGAGAATTGTCCTAGAAAATAAGATCGATACAGTACCGTATGGATATAAAACAGATATTTTAGAAGAGTTAAACAAACTTGGAAACTTTGATATGTAAATGGAAGATGATTTAATTCACTGTCACAAGTGTAAAAAGAAAACGAAAAAATATAGATTCTAAGATTGTTCAAACTCAAAACGGATTGTATAGAATTGCAGCAAAATGTTCAAAATGTAAGACAAATAAGAGTAAATTTATAAAGAATCCTTATGAAAAACAAGTAAAGAAAGAATTGAAGAATAAAGAAGAAATAGAGATTGAAGCTAGAGAAATTCATGCACCAGTACGAAAAAAGTTTAAAAAGAGAAAAATTCTAACTTTAGGAATTGACGATTTTATGGGCAGCAGATTTAGTAATAATGTCTAACTATTCGGATCAAAATGATGGATTCAAGTATATGTTAAATGTTATTGATACTTTCTCAAAATATGCTTGGTCAAGAGCTATCAAAAGAAAAAACGGTAAAGATGTTTCAAAAGCCTTCGAAGATATAGTAAAAGACGCGATAAAGATCAATCACAAACCACCAAATCTACTTCATACAGATAAGGGTTTAGAGTTTAAAAATAAAGAATTTAACGAAGTTTTGAGAAAATACAACATTAAGATTTATCATACTGAAAACGAAGAGAAATCAAGTATTGTAGAGAGATATAACAGAACTCAAAATGAAAGAATGAAGGTTCTTTTTGAGATTAATAAAAACTTTAAATGAATCGATATTCTTCAAGAAATCGTAAAGAAATATAACGATACTGTTCATAGCACAATCAAAATGAAGCCTAAAGACGTAGATAAAGATGCAGAAAAAGAGTTATTAGAGTCGGTTTTTTAAGTATGTTCCACCAGAAATTCACACGAAAACTAAATTTAAAGTCAATGATCATGTAAGAATTGTTAGTAAAAAACAAACATTTTCGAACAAATATAAGAACAATTGGTCAAGAGAAATCTTTGTAATTTATCAAATTAATAACACAGATCCTGTAACTTATAGTATAAAAGATTTAAATAATGAAGAAATAACCGGAAATTTCTATGAATATGAATTCAGAAAGTCAAAGCTGTAATTTTTTCTATATAAATGGAGTCTCAAAAGAAATGTACACAGTGTCAAGAATTTAAAGATTTTGAAGCTTTTTATAAAAATAAGAATAAAAAAGAAGGATTAGGGTCTATGTGTAAGGATTGCCGTAGTAAATATGAGAGAGAATTATACGAAAAAATAGAAAAATTAACGTTAGAAGAGAAAAAATGTTGCGTTTGTAAAGAAATTAAGAATATTTCAGAATTTCACAACTGGCATTATAGTAAAGATAAAAAACAAGCTTTTTGTAAGGATTGTGCTATAAGAATTTTCCGAGAAAGTCAAAATAAACCGACTCATTGCGAATGTGGAAGAGTTCTTCAATGGTTACCTAGTTATGCTAAACATTTACAAACAAAATATCATAAGTCAAGAGTTTTTAATAAAATTTAGTAACATTTTCATCGTGTAATAATTTTTTCTATATAAATGGAGTCTCAAAAGAAATGTACAAAGTGTCAAGAATTTTATAAGGAAAAGAATAGAAAAGACTGTTATTGTAAGGAATTATATGATAAAATGAACAAATTAACTTTAGAAGAGAAAAAGTGTTACTTTTGTAAAGAAATTAAAAATATTTCTGAATTTAATAACTGGCAGTATAGTAAAGATAGAAAAGATGCTTTTTGCAAAGATTGTGCTAAAAAAATTTTCAGCGAAAGTTATAAAAACGAAATGCCTTGTGAATATGAAAAAAAAATTCTACGATGGTTACCTAGTTATGCTAAACATTTACAAACAAAATATAATAAATCGAGAGTTTTTAGTAAAATTTAGAAACATTTTCATCGTGTAATTTAGATATTCTATAAATCAGTCGAGATTCTGCCATATTTGTAGTAAAATGATTTCCGTTGTATAAAATATTCAAAGATTCTTTCATTTGGTTGTAGAGATTTATACTATTTGGATCTCCATGTCTTAATAAAATTTCCATTTCTGGGTAATCAATTTCAAGTTCTTTCAATCTTTTCGGTATTTCTCTCTTTTGAGCTCTGATAACGTAATAAGGATATTCCCACATGTGATTCTTCTTAATTAATACAAAAACATGGTGTTTTTTCTTAGCAAAATCTTTACAAACAAGGTCTGGTTTCATTAAGTCAATTTTTACACTTTGTTTTGCAATTATTTCCGTTTTTATTTCATCTTTAATTTGCAAGTGTTTAACTTCGTCCTCTAAATATTTAATCTTGTTTTCAAGTTTGTACTCACCAAATTTACGAATACTTGGCAAAACTTCTTTTGTAACCCACTTTTTAAACAATTTCGATTCTGGCTTATTAGATCTCAAAATTAAAGAATATAAACCAGATTCATTAACGAAAATAGTATGTTTTTGAATATTTTCTCGGGGTCTATGGGATAGACTCCTGTAATTTATACATTCAAAAGTTGTTTTATCGTCATTATCGACATTATTTATGATAGCTTGTCTCGTATTTTCATATTCTAATACTTCTGCAACATCTTTAGCCTTAAACCAGATCTCATTATTTTCGTCAACAATCGTTACAATGTCTTTATTATTGAATGTAAGTTGATTATTGAGTAGGTCTACAACTGACTCCATTTAGATAGAAAGAAATTTAACTAGTTACTTGCAATCTTAAATAAATTGTTGTTTTACTCTCATTTTTCAATAGATTTCCTTCAGAGTCTTGTATAGTTAGAACGATTTTTTGAATTCTTTTAATATTTTTTCTAATTGGAATATAATCGATTTCATTCGGTTTTTCACTGATTTTTGATCCATAAGCAACATTTGGGAAAAATGTGTACAAAATTTCAGATTCTTTGTGTAAATGTTCTGTATGATTTTCAAAACTAGGTTCAACGAGATTACAATGTACTTCAATTACATCAAACGGTCTAAATTTTGGCGTTTTATTTCCTAAATATACCTGATTTGGCTCAATAGTCTCTTGAACAAACCCTAATAAATCTACAATAATTGCTGAAAACATTATTCTTACTGGTGATTTTATTTGAATTTTATTAGAGAGATAATTTTTTTGCATTTCAAACTTGTTTTTCGTCAAAGTTTAAATATTTATCTGATTGTTTGAATGTTTTCAGATAATTTTTAAGGGAATTTTTTATTTGATCGAAAGTATAATATCCTTTGTTTAAACCATAATATTTTGTTACGTTCTTCTCACTAAATCCTATACAATAAGGAGAACTTTCACTAATATTTATTACAAAATTATCAGAATAAAAGCCGCTTAAACCGATAAAATAATTTGATTCTTCCTCTAAGTGTATAGGATGTTCCAAGTTTAAAAATAATTGAGAGCTTTCTGAAGTCAACTTGAACAGCTTCATTTTCGCTATTTAAATGGAGAAATTTTTAAAGCAAAAAGATCAGATAAAACTTCAAACGTTTGAAGAAAATAAGAAAGATCAACCAATCAGATTGTTAATTGTTGGTTCAATTGGATGTGGAAAAACAACTTTATTATTGAATTTTATCTACAATAGGTTGATTCCTTATTCCAATTTATACGTCTTTAGCAAGTCTTTAGAACAAGACGCATATAAAAAATTACAAGAAAGATTTGAAAATATTGAGAAGAACTTAAGTAAGAAAATATCATATTTTTTATAATGCTTCCGAGGACATAGTTCCATTAAGCGAATGTAAACCGAATTCTTTAATCGTTTTTGATGATTGTATTTTGGAAAATCAAGACGTTATCAAGTAATATTTCGTAATGTCTCGTCACAAAAATATATCCTGTGTATCTATCTTTCTCGATGCTTTTCAAAGGTTGATAAACAAGTTATAAGAAATAATCTGAATATGTTGTGTATTTTTAAGCAAGATGATCACTATTCGAGAAAGATTTATAACAATTATTTGGGATCTGATATGAGTTTAATTAAAAAACCAATTTAATGAGCTATGTGATAAAATTTGGAAGGAAGACTACGGATTTTTAACTATTAATCTAACTTTGAAGCCTAAAAATGGTAAATATTTGAATAAATTTTCTAATATAAATGCTGCTCAGTGGTCTGACAAATCTACTTGATAAAATATTTGTTGCAACTATTTTTATATTATCTTTAATTTTTATTTACATTATGAAAATAACAGAAAAACGGTAAAATCTGTTTCACGTTCATGTTTCACGTTCGTGTTTACAGTTCACGTTCGTGTTTCACGGTTCGTGTTCACGTTTTACGTTCCACGTTCATGTTTTACGTTTCGTGTTCACGTTTCACATTCATGTTTTTAACGGTTCGTGTTCACGTTTTTACGTTCCACGTTCATGTTTCACGTTCGTGTTTACGTTTCACGTTCATGTTTTACGGTTCGTGTTCACGTTTTTACGTTCCACGGTCATGTTTTACGTTTCGTGTTCACGTTTTACGTTTCGTGTTCACGTTTTTACGTTCCACGTTCACGTTTTACGTTTCGTGTTCATGTTTTACGTTCCACGTTCACGTTTCAAAATTTTTCTAATTAAATGGTGAACGTAACTTCTGAAGAAGCGAAAAAACTTGATCAAATCGAAAAGAAATTAATCAAAGAATTTAAAGAACAGATTCGAATTGATGAAAAAGAACAAGAATTTATTCAAAAAATCAATCAACCTGTAACTTCTGCAATTAAAAATGTTGAAGGTAAAATTGAAAACGTTTTAAGCGATAATCAAAATTTGATGAATTTGGTTCCAGTTGTACGACAATTTGCCGATATTTCAATTCCAGAATCTGAAGTGGAAGAGTTTGAATTGCCAAAATTACCATCTTCAACACCATTTAGACCTCGAATCATTGAAGACTCTACCATAGTTGAACCAATAAGTCCTGGAACAACGGATATAATAATTGGTGAAATTGGTAAAAAATTCCTTCCTAGAGTAAAAGATAATAAATTTGGTTTGTATTGGGATAAAAAAAAGAAAAGTTTTATGATTGGAAATTTACCCGTTAATTTTGAGCATAATGATATCATTATTAATGAAAAAACATATGAAGGAACTCAAGGTTTATGGAGATTATTAACAGACTATGACGCTCCAAAAGATAATTTATATTCTGAAGAAGATTTGAAAAAGTATACAGAAATTTTATGGGAATCTCACTCAATTTACAAAAATAATGATCCATCTACTAAGAAGCCTAAGTCAAGTAGAGGTAAAAAATATATTAAATTAATTAAACCAATTTGGGAAAAACGAATCGAAGGATCTGGTATAAGAAAATACAGTGATAATAAGATTGAGTACAGATATATCGACGATTTGACAAAACTCGATGGAATTATAAATTATATTTATGCTCAAGAAAAGGCTGGAAACAACAATTTTTTGAACGAAAAGAAAGCGATTAAAGATTTTATTTCGAACAAACTTGATGAAATGATTGAAAAACCTGATGGAATTAAATATTTAAAACGAGTTTTGCCGGCAATAAGTTCATCTATGATTGAAGGTAGCGGACTTTTGAATGATTTTATCAACAATTTACCTTTTGAATTACACGTACCAACTTATCAGTATCTGGGGCCCGGCACAAAACTCGAAAAAAAGACTAAAAAGAGGAGATACTGGTATAAATAAATTAGATCAAGCTGCTATGGAACACGATATTTTTTATGCAAAACATAGAGACAACAAATTCCAGACATATCGCAGATAAAGTTTTGCAAGATAAGGCAATGGATAGATTTTTATCAAAAGATGCTAGTTTAGGTGAAAGATTTGTTGCGCTTCCAACAGCTGGAGCAATGTTTTTGAAGAGAAAACTAGGAATGGGAATCGAAGAGAACTTGAAATTTTAACTATATAAATGGAGGTGAACGTAAATTTCAGCAAAATTCAGAAAGAAAAAATAAAATCCGCTTTTAAGAAGAAAATAACCGTTAGTATTCAATTTAAAATAGATCAACTAAAAAATGGCGAAGATAAGATATTTTTAACAAATAGACAATACAATAAACTCGAAAAACATAAGAAAAACAATAAAGGAACCAGAATAGAATTTTCTTATAATCAGTTGAAAGAACTCAAAAATGGTGGACTTTTGAAAGATTTATTAGATTTTGGAGAAAATATTCCACTTGTTAAAAATGTTGTTCCTTATGTTCGTAAAGCTGCTCCAATCGTTAAAAAAGATGTGATTCCTATTGTTCGAAACATTTTAAATTGGTTAGATAAAGAGTTGGAAGATGTTACAGGATCTGGATTAGATGAGAAAACTTTGAATTACGTGAAATCAAACATTGAAAAAAAAATTTAAACCTTTAACATTCGGGGAATTGGAAGAAATCTGCAAAAATATTAAACATTTTAGAGGAATCTTCATGAGAGATACATTACCTGAAAAAGTTAAGAAATTTGAATGTGGAATTGTGAATTTAGACTCGATTATGGGAAGTGGATCACATTGGATTTGTTATTATAAAAATGATAAGAATGCATGTTATTTTGATTCGTATGGAAGAATTGAGGACAAACCACCGAGAGAATTGATCCAATATTTAAACAAATCAAACGTTTATTATAACGATTCTCAGATTCAAGACTATAAAGATCCCCCAATTTGTGGTCATTTATGTGTTTTTGTGTTGAATGAACTGAGTGATGGTAAAGATTTTAAAGAAGTTGTTAACAAATTATTACTTAATAAATATGGATTCACAAAATATTTTTGACGTATTTGGAACACAAATTATTCAAAATGTAGATAATAGTTTGAATTTTGATAGTTTGAGAAATGAGTTTTATAACAAGTTAGAAAATTTATTACAAAACCTTCCAGATTCAGATATGTTTGCTGTCGAGATTGAAGATTTTAAAGCAGAATATGATAACAAACTTGCAAATTTCATGAGTTCAAATGAAGTTGCTGATAAAATAAAAACATTGGAAAAAGAAGTTGATGATGGTGTAAAAAAATTATTTACCAATTTAACGTCTCATATCGAAAAAGCTGATAAAATTACTGAAGCGATCAAAGTTGAAAAGAATTATGTTAGTTTGGCTAATAAAAAAAGAATTGTCGGTGTTCGACCTGGTATTGACAAACATGATGTTGTTGTTAAAGAACAAATTTTAAAACCTCTAAAATTATCAGAAAACATCGATATTGTTGATTTACATGATCCGAATGTTAAAAATGCCTTAGATTTTAAAGGAAAAAGAATTAGCAGTGTTAGTAAAGGAATTAATCCATTTGATGTTGTTGTAATGATTCAATTAGAAGATCCTATTAAAATGTTTAATGAACTAAAACAAAATTATGAGAATCATAAACAGCATGTTAAAGATTTTACAACAGAAGTCTATAAAAAACTTGATGAAAGAAGTAAAAGATCAGTAGACGATGTTGGTGAATTACTTGATAAAGTAAATAAACTAGAAGAAAACTTTAATACGTATAAAAATAATGTTAATGAATTAGTTAGTGAAGTAGTTACAAAAATTCTGGAAAATTTTGATACACATTTCAATGAGAAAGTAAACTTTTTTGAAAATTTTGGTACACGTTTCAATGAGAAAGTAACACATAATAATGCATTACTTAAAAGAATAGATGATCAATACTCTTTATATCTCGATAAAGTAAATAAACTAGAAGAAAACTTTAATAAATTTAAAGAAGATGTTAATAAATCTTTTGAAAACATTGATAACAGATTTAATAGATTAGGCGGTTATGATGATTCATTTTAAATTTTCCCTAAATAAATGGCGCTCATATATTGTGTGAGATGTAAAGAAAAAACTGCAACAAATGATATAAAATACTATTCAAATATCAATGGAGTTAAAAGAATTTCTGGAAAATGTGCTGAATGTAACTCAAGAAAGAGCCAATTTATAAAAACTTGATTTTGAAATTTTTTCTTAATAAATAGAGATGGCGGGACATTACAGTGCTTTTGATCTTTTTATCATGCAACACGAAAGAGATTTGAAAAAAGAACATTGGGATGACATTTCTCAAAAATATGAATTATCCGAAGATATGATGAGATTATACGTAAACAAATTGAATTGGTATAACATTGCAAAATATCAAACTCTGTCCCCAGAGTTCATTCAAGAAAAATATACATTATCAATTAAAAGATCATATGTCTGTTCTTTGTCTCTATCAACACTTGAGTATAAAGTTTTTGGATGAAAATAAAGATACAGTTGATTGGAACAATATTATAGATAGCGGTTACTATCCTGTGCAAATTTTATTGAAATATGTGACCGAGATCGCAAAATTTAAGGAAGAGAATCCTGAATATGACGAAGTAGATCATTAAAAATGACTCTAATCTTTTTAATTATTTTAACTAAAATTTATATCTTTTCTTATAAAAACGTACATTAGATCGATGAAAAAATGATATCTTTCTTATACATGATGTTTAAAATTTCTAAATTTTCTCTTATTAAATGGCGGACTACAGAAAATATGCTAGTGATATTGAAAGGGCGGAGTTTAAAAATTTCTATCCAATTAGTAAACAACATTTGAATGAACCGAATAAAAGAAACTGAGTTTAATATTGATTTTGGAGATAACTTTTGCTCGTCTAACTTCCAGTTTTATATTTCTGGAACTTTAACAAAACAAGATGGTCAAGCATATCTTGGAACTGATAATGTTAGATTAATCGATAATTTTATACCGTTTTTATTTTCTAAGATTGAAGTAAGAAAACACAATAAATTGATAGAAGAAGTCGAAAACTGTGGCCAATTAAGCACAATTAAAGGAACTATTCCGTATTCAAAAAGTGATGTTATTTCTCAAACTTCTAATGGCTTTGAATCAGATTTTAAATTTGGTGTTTTTGAAGCAGCTGGAAAATTTATCTCATTTTGGATTAGGATTTTTTGAAAATGTTACTATTCCGATCTATAAAGGCGGATTTTATCTAAGTTTTATAAGAGCAGAAGACGATGATGTGATTCTGAAGACTGCAACTGGAAATGTTATGCCTGTTGATGGAAAAATAACAATTACAGATTTTTTTTATTAGAGTTCCAATGATTGATTATAAAACCACGAGTAAAATTAGGTTGATTGATGAAATTACAAAAAGTCAAAACATTATGTTTAATTTTCTAGATTGGCAATGTATTGAACAAAAAGGTATTTCCGGAACAACTTATTCGTTCGATATCACAAATATTTATAGAAATATCTTCAATCCCAAGTTCGTTATCATAGGTTTTCAAACAGATAGACAGAATAATCAAGAGAAAAATCCTTCAAAGTTTGATAGTTTGAATGTAAAAAATATCAGAGTAAAATTGAACGGTTCTTATTATCCAGATGAATTACAAAACTTAAACATTTCAGGAGGTCTTTTCAGAATCATGTATCAGATGTATCAAGATTTTAAGAAAGTTTAACTGTAATAATAAGGAAATGTATTACAATCCTAAAGAATTTTTAGCGAATAGACCTATTTATGTCATTGATACAACAAAGAGTTTGACAAATATTTCTGGTTCAAAGAACGATATAATTATCAATATGGATTTTCAAAATGCTGTTACAAACGCGATTTGTTATGTTGTTGTGGTTTTCTGAGAAATTTTTAGCCTATGATGTGATTAAGAACGATATTAAAGAAATTCAGTAAAAATCATCGTATTTTCTATATTATTCATCGGAATATTTTAAAACTTTACAGAATTGTTAAAGACATTGGTAAAATGTGGAGAATTCATAAGGATGTTACAAATATGTTGAAAGAAAAAGAGTATGAAGAATTTTGGAAGAAAGAGTGATGAACATTGTGAGAGTTTGTTTCACTAACTATGACGTAGGCGTTACCACTAGGAACGCGGTGACCTCGACTGTTTGTTTCACTAACTATGACGTAGGCGTTACCACTAGGAACGCGGTGACCTCGACTGTTTGTTTCACTAACTATGACGTAGGCGTTACCACTACGAACGCGGTGACCTCGACTGTTTGTTTCACTAACTATGACGTAGGCGTTACCACTAGGAACGCGGTGACCTCGACTAACTTCATAATAATTTCATGACGTATGCGTTACCACTAGGAACGCGGTGACCTCGACTGTTTGTTTCACTAACTATGACGTAGGCGTTACCACTAGGAACGCGGTGACCTCGACTAACTTCATAATAATTTCATGACGTATGCGTTACCACTAGGAACGCTGAGACCTTGAGTTTGTTTCCTAACTGAAAATAAATCAATATTCTTCCATATGAGAGTTACTTTTTTTCTCCCATTCCCATATGTTTTTTTTTTCAGCTTTGATCATCAGCAGCTGTTTGGAAAGAAGAAAAACATGTTAGTTCAGTAATGTGTGGTTACTTTTTTTGTCGTAATTATATTATATATATAATCCCTTATTTTTTTCGTTTTTTGTGTGTACACGTGTGCAGTTTTCGTTCTTTCTGCAAAAGACTCTACAAGTTCTTTTAATTCTGTTTCATTTAAGGAAAGTATCGAAGACGGTATCAACTGTTGTTGAAAATAAACCGGCAATTCACTGAATTCATCTTTGTTGCACTGTTTTAATGCTAGAAATTGTAGAGACTTTGGTGAGTTCATGTTGTTTGGTGACTATTTAGTAGAAAAGTTTTTTATTAAAGTATGTTTTTAGTAAAAATGTTTTAAATTGATTAAATTTTATTAAGATAAATCCTTTATTCGTAGCAGATTTGACAACATTTTACAAATCAGATTAGTTTCCAACAGCTTAAGAAAGTAGAAGCAAACAGCTATAGATTTGGTTAATTTTTCATTCCTCAGAGTAGATAGTAATGTGCCGATCCTGGATCGCTTTTGGAGACGAACGACTGTAGATTCGGTTAATTTTTCATTGAGATTTGCTGTGTTATTTCTCAGCTTCCTTTATGGTACATTGAACAGTATTTTACATTGCTTTTCGATCGGCTCCGAAAGTGCGCCAGGAACCCCATATTATTATCTACTTATATATATGTATATATATATATATATATATATATATATACCCACGGTTTTGCACGCAATTTCCCGTTGAAGACACGACACACTATATTCAGCTATGGTATTTCTATGACATTTTATATGCTCCTGATTCCAATTTCCTGATACATTTTAGATCAAAGTTTTTTTAACCATTGGTTTTGGGCACACATGTTTCTTCATTTGCTCAAGTTAAACACTATTTTATATAATGAAATTTTATATATATAATTCAGTATTATATATGCACATATGGCTTTCTTGAAATAAATATTTATGAGTGAAGCAATAACCTTGCAAAGAAATCGGGAATTTTCGTAAGATAACTACGCAACAACCATAATAATCCATTTACATCACCCAGTGCCTTTTCCCATTTTCGAAAATCAATTTGTTTTATATAATACCATTAAGAATTATTCACTTTAAATGCAGAACCATGCTTAGGTTAATACTAGACCTTTAAAATTTTCAATTTTTCTGTATATTAACTATTGTTTTCATTAACTAAATAATTGCATTTATTTGTGATTAAATCCTTACATTCCTATGTTAATTAGCCGGCTATCAAGTAACCAAATATAATAAATAAATAATTTCAGCAATAACAATCAACAAATAGGAAAGTAAATTCCTCAAATTACCATCTAGGTGTGTTGGAACTGCATTTGTCTCTCGGGCTGACTTGACATTTTTGTAATTAAAAGTATATATACTATAGCTTGTCGTTAACAAAGTAATCGTAGGAAACTCACTACCTAGAGTAAACTCCGAGAGTATTCCATAAAGCCGTAAACCTGTTATTACATCGTGTCACAGGCGGTAGGTAGATTGGATGTTTACGCCCATTCTAGCTGGTCGTGTGACAATCTAATCCAACTCTCTTTCTACATCTTAAGAAAATACCAAATATTCAAATTAAAAAAAAAAATATCCATCGCATTATACCACATTACAAATTTTAAGGAGTAACCAAATTCTTAAGACTTAAGGTGTGACAGTTAAAAAATTACTCATACACAGTTTATACTTAGAAGGATATTACTCTTCTTAAAAAGAATTAATTATAAGCAAATATTCGTACATTTCAGCAAATATTTGACTAAGGTGTGCCAAATTGGTTGTATTCATTTCTTAAGTTTATTATGTGCAATATGAGGGACCCTGTTTGTGTATTGGAAAATTGGTGATTATTATCGTATAGCATTGATTGGGCGTAATCTTTTTTTAATACGTATATTCCAATATAAATAAGTAACCAATGGTGGGACCTACCTTTAACCATGGTGGGATATAAAAATAACCTTATGACAAATTTGAAACTGAAAGGTGAATTGTTAAAATATCCCTCTTTAGCACTTAAAATCAAAACCATACCATACCGCCAGGCCAGAAGTCTTATGATATTCGGCAGGCAATTGAACGAATCCCTATACTACGAGTTTGAGATCATGTGACGCATTCTATTGTTATTATTGTTAATCATAAATAATCACGTAAGTCTTGTTTTGTATTTCTGCTTGCAACAAATGCTATTTTTAGTGGCTAACAAAGTTGTAATCTTATAGAAGAATGTGGAAATAAATCCGATTATTTTTCATTTACAACGTACACATAGATTATAATCATGCCAAATATACTAAAAGAAATGTAGGGCAATTACTTAAGTTTTCATGGTATTTTGAAAACAATTATATCTTACTCATTTCACACGGACAACCATATTCAGGTCTTCTAGAACGTTTTTGTAAATGAGAAAGAAAGTACCAGTTACAACCTGCATACAATTTATATAAGATCTAAGCACATATCGTATAACGGGAATAGCGTCGAAGAAACATTAAATTATGTATATTTCGTAAAATTTAAATTTTATATCATAACACAAAATATATCTTCCACAGCAGAGAGGAGTCCTCATTATTATATAGCTAAATACTGGTCATTATTTGAAATATTATCCTACACTGCTACTTCTGTCCTAGCACACCAGCTCAAGACTCGAAAAGGCTGGAGCCCATGGACAAGGGAATAATACTTCACTTTTTTCGATAGAATAAATACTTTTATAGTACAAATACATTTTTGTGAATATACAAGTAAATATTAAAATAAATTTACATGCAATATATGTAAGTTTGTACATCATGTGTACGTATTTTTATTCCCATTCATGGCTTATATCTTTCAGTTGAACATACACAAGACATAGCAAAATCCATTCTGTTACTTTTGCATGGGAAGTCCATGAATATCCAAGAGTGCCACATCACTAACCGCTAATGTTAGGATGGAAATGTACGTAGTCTACTGCGGATTATGACTTTTGGACTTACGTAAATTTTGAAGGCTCTTTCTATCTTGGAAATGAGGGAGTGTTGTTCTCTGCCCACTATGACTGGAGAGGCTGAAGCAGGCCTTGCTTTCATAGTGTAAAATACCTAATAGCCTCCTATTTTTTATCATTGTATCTCCACAGGACGCGGCACTACCCCTAATCTATCCTGGATATCCTGTTAGTCGGGAAGCAAACGTCAAGGTCCTAATATATCAAGTTTAAAACATTAATTTCTCAGCTTCTTCCTTGAATTAAACTAAAGAAGTTTTTTTTATTTGTACATATAAATAATACTCTTAATCCCACAAATCATAATAATTTTGTGTTACATGGTCTAACACTGGGTACTTACATGGTATGTATATTTAATGTAAGCCGGTCAAATTACTCAGACAATAATAGACAAACAACAAGAAACGCACAAGCATTAGGTATATACAGATTTGTATTTTACAGGGGATGGAAGTTTAAAACTAAATACTAATCGTTGTGTTGTGGTAATCAATATATTACGAAATTATAATACTTATATTTTAGTCACTATTATTATTACTATACAAGTAATATCATTCAATTATAATGTAAAAGCTTTCTTATTCCATAGAAATATAAGTATAATGTTTATTATTGTGTGAAAATATTATACAAAATTGTTAGTTTTTTTTTTATCATTGTGACTTGGTTCTGATCTCGAATTGTGCATACAAAAACAGTATATGATTTAAATGAGAAAACAAATTAACTAAGGCTATCCTATAATATGATCAGTCCCAGTGCTATCTATACAGATCCTTTGAAATCATATTATTTATACTTTTCAAACGTTTAAAATATTTAAAATAAACAATAATTTATAAAAAAGTAATACTAAAACAACGTGTGGGGGAATATTTTGTCTATTGTATAATTATTCTATCACAAAAGCATTCTGCTACATGTGAATTTAACTCAAACAGAAGCGTTTTCCATGATTTATAACGATAAATCTTTAAACTTCTGGTATAAAATAAAACGTTTGTATAGAATTTCAGCTACGTTAATCTAATTGCAATGCAAAACAATATGAAACCTGCCATGAGATTGTTCTCTTTAATACGTATGTATTAAAAATAATGTGCATTGTTGTTATATAACTCAAAACTAATCTGTAAAACCTTGTTTGCAAAAACTGGTACCCTCCATGCAAACAGCTCAAATGTCCTGATCTATCCAGTGATAAATAGAGTTATGGAGACGCGCTTCGCCTACCTCCCGTAACTAATAGTTCCCCGGAGAGCAATCCTCCATAACTATGCAACTAAAATATCCGTGCTTTAAACTTATGAGCATGGACATTGATTATACTACGATAAAAATTGTTTTGCTACTTTAGAATTATTTTTAAGTTTGTTGGACTTACCAAACTATAATTTTTACTGAGCGGATTTGTTTAAAATTATTGGCATTCAATGGAAATATCCCCATGTGAATGCTATGGACTCATTCTTAAGAGATTAGGTGTTTATAAAATTCTATTTTACTAATTATTTGATTGAATCGTTGTAAATGGAAATTTCAAAGCTATGGGCAATATGTTAGTTCAGCGGGAAAGTAATTTAAAAAGACAGGGAGAATTTATTATAACTTTTCACGTTTAATTCACATATAATTACGTTATAATTAATTAATACAGTCTTAGTTTTTAATAAAACAACGTTCGATATTTACTACTTCGTCGCTTTTTTACTCACTCTGTACATCCAGTATACATTTCCAGGTGTAAAGCAATCCAAAATAATGTTACAAAGATGTATGTAGAAGTAATCTAAGGGAGTATCGTATTATAGCTTTGTTGTTACTTAAATTTATTAATATGCAAAATCGAGGTTTTAATAATAGCCTACATAAATAATTCATAAAGTGACTCCAAAATTTTAGTGGTCAAAAAAAAGACGTTCAAATTAAAACATTCAAAGATGTAAAAACAATTATTTAACTTTTTTATTGTTAAATAATACATTTTTATAATTACTTATAAAGTGATAAAATTAATAACATATGTGTTCCCAATATACCATTCACAGGAATTACTCAATTTTATGAATAGTGCATGTAATATTGCATGACAACAAGTAAAAATGTAATATGTTATACTATTAATAACTCCATCAAAGTCACGTATGAAACATGTATAATATTTGCCAGCAGAGCATAACGTATTACACCTTCAAAAGAAATATATCTTTCTATTTGCAGTTTCATCGTTATTTCACATAAACAAAAAACATTTTAATTTTGTTTGCTGATAAGCAAAATGCCTTTTAACAATATGAGCCACTCACCACCGTCCATTAGCTCTATGAGGTGTGACCGCGATTACGTCGGGGACCCGCAACTGTGGCTACATAGGTATTCGTTGATTATAATCATAAACAAGTATGATCTTAAAATAATAAAATTATGGATTTAGATGAAACCTTTTAGTGATTCGTGAACTAAAATTCGAAATAACTTACGTGTGGAAATTTTTTGGCGTGTGGTTTTGAATTAGCCAAGATGTTAAAGTTATAAAAAAAGCCTCTCACAGGATGATACAGGATGATATGTAAGTTATTTTGTTCTATTGTGGGTTTATCTATAATAACGTGATGATCTGTACTAATCTCACATAAATTTATTGCCATTGGCTGAGCGTCATGTAGCCAAGGATCTGTAAGAGCTAGTAAAATTGTTTCTGTGTGTGAGTTATTTTATGAAACTAGATGAAAGAAGTATTAAAATTCAGTTAGTCCATGTAATTTACATAGTATTAGAGTGAGCATCATTAAAGCCCCTCAATCAGAAAACAGAAAAATGTATATTTAGTCTGCCGGGGATGATGAAATAATGAAATAATGATGAAATATTGATATTTATTACGTAAGTACATACAAATTAGAAATACATTTTCGTCTCGGAATTCCACTAACCATCATTATCCAGTATCGATGGTTAGGCAACAAAAATTAAAAACTAATTATTCAGTCTACCTCATGTTGACACATAAAATCTTCGGGCTTGTGCACATAGATACATATAATAAATAATGTAAATAAATGTTCTATAATAAATAATGTAAATAAATGTTCTATAATAAATAATGTAAATACATGTTCTACAACCAATAATGTAAATAAATGTTGTATAATTAATAAATTAATTAATTAAATATAGTTAACAACACATACAGAAATATCAACAGATATAAATAACAATAACAAAACTTAACAAATCTTTAACCAGTTAACAATTTTTTTATAATAAATAATGTAAACTGTAACTCTCTATAATAAATAATACAAATAAATGTTCTATAGTAAATAATGTAAATAAATGTTGTAAAATTTATAAATATATTAATTAAATATAGTTAACAACACATATAGAAATATCAACAAATCTAAATAACAATAACAAAACTTAACAAAATATATAACAAATCTTTAACCAATCATCTATTAAAAAAAAAAAAAATTTAAGAGTTTAATGAAAAGAAACCAAAATAAAAAAGAGTTCTTACTTAATAATTTTGCTAACTGCATAATTTTCTCATTCAGCAAAAGCCAGCTTTTTAGGGTTTTTTTAATATGTTTAAAGATTTAATTCTTTACATTTTTTCGGGAATTAGATTAAAGATTTGTGGTCCAATAAATACAAAAGATCTAAGTAAAATAATTTTTGAGACCTTTTGCTTTCTGAGTAAGTTGGATGATTTACTTCTTGTGTTATATTTATTATGTACATGTTCAGTTTGGTTGTTTCCACTTCTCGTATAAAATATTTGCAATACTTTAAACCATATAGAGGTGCTGGACAGGCAATATCTGAAGCTGTACAAACAGCGGAAAAGAAGATTCAAGCTTTTTCTTACATAAAATTATTCTAATACAATGGTTTTTTAAGGTTCTCACTTTTTCCACTAGATTTTTAAAAGTACCTCCCCAAAAATGTACACCGTATTGCAGTCTTCAATTTATTAATGCGTAGTAAAGGCATCTAAGTATATCTATGTCACACATAGTTCTTAAATAGTAAAATTTTCTTCTGCTACTTCTTAACACTTTAATTAACTCTTATATGTTCTTTCCAAGATAACTTATAATCAACTATAACTCCAAGATATTTAAAATAGTTATCTTTGTCAACTACTTCACAATTCCATTGTATATTTAGAGCACATTTCATAGAATGAAATCTTATTTCTCTTTCAAAATTAAGTTCTGTGGAGCCAAAATTCAGGTATTTTGTTTTAGAAACATTAAAACTCAATTTATTGTCAATGCACCATTGTCTCAAAGTTATTAAAGTGTTATTTACATTATTCCACAAGGTTTGTGTATTATTACTGGAAGAAAAGAAAGTTATATCATCAGCAAAAGCTGTTACTGCACCATCATATTGTTTTTCCAAAAGATCATTTATAAATATTAAGAACATTATTGCAGACAACACCTATTCCTGAGGAACCCCTTTTTTATTGTTTCAAGTTTACTAATTTTGTCCATTACTTTCACAACTTGTGTTCTATCCATTAAAAACTGCGTGAACCAATGCAAAGCCAACCCCCTTATTCCAAACGTTTCCATTTTCAACAATAATAATTTGTGATCGACAAGATCGAACGCTTTACGAAAATCTATAAAAACTGCTGAACTTTTCTTATTATTATTAACACTACTATATATTTTTTCAAGAAATGAGGACAATGCATCCTCAGTTCTTTTCCTTTCATAAAGCCAAACTGCTTATTACTAAAGAAACTAAAACTATTTAAAGTATTGCACAAGTCTGCATTTCATAATTTTTTCCATAATTTTTGAGAAAAGAGATAGAAGACTAATCGGCCTTAGATTATCAAATTTTTATTTCTTTAGTTTTTTTTTTAACAGTGGCACAAAAACACTTTGTTTCAGTATTTTTCGGAAAAGAGCCAGTAACAAAACTGGTATTTTATTATGTGTTCTAATATTGGACAAAGGGTTTTTGCACAATGTTTTAGCAAAGAGACAGAGATATTGTCAAAGCCGCAAGACTTTTTATTTTTTTAACCATTTATTATTTTTAAAATTTCCTCCTGATCAGTTGCATGTATAAATAATGACCGCTGTTAGGATGGAATGTTTAAATGCAGATTGTCTAATCGGCTTCTTGGCAGAGTGGCTGACCCCTGTCCCCCACCACTCCTACAAGGACTATTGTTATCAATCAGCTGTTTGTGCACATTAACCAGGTACTTGTTTATCTCGTCTGAAATTTCTTGTGAGTCATTCAACACACACTTCCACTATCCAGACTTAGTGTTTCAATATTGTTTCTATTATTTGTTCCTGTGAGACTGTTGATTATTTTCCACTGTTGTTGTGAATTGCCATTAAAACTAGTAAGTAGGTTCCTATAATATGTATGCTTAGTTCTATCAATTAAGTAATTTGGGCTCACAGGAAATTTATTCCAATATTGTTTTAGATTATTGTCATACGGCCTTTACCGCATTACTTTGTACAACTTATGCCTTATTCCAATTTCTTTAACAATACTCTCATAGATCCAAGGGCTTTTTATTTTTGATTTTACAAGTCTATTAGTATATTGTGTTTTCTCTGTACTAATTTCAATAGCATTATTTAATACTTCATATAGCTTCTCCATACATATGTCCACCATTATTGCACAACAGAATATGATTCCAATCAACTGACTCCAAAACATTCTGTACGCTCTGGAAATTTATTTTTTTTAAATGTAATATCCTGGATCCTTTGTGGATTTTATGATTTTTCATCTAAACTTAAAGCAAACACCTATCAATAAATGATCAGACACTCCAGTATCACACATTTCCACATTAAAACAATCTACATATCTAAATCTAACACAAAAATGATCAATACAAGACTTAGATTGATTGGTTATTCTTGTAGTTTGGTTTATTACATTCAATAGTCCGTTGTTGCTCATTAATGGTAAATAATTTTCAGTTTGAATATTTTTTTTCAGTAGGTCAATATTAATGTCACCAATATAAATTATATTACTCTTTACTTTACTCAAATACTGTTCCAATTCTTCAACATATTTCTTAATAGCAAACTCATGTAATCTTTAAACAGCTAATAGAGTAAAATTATGAAAATTTAACTTAAATTCCAAAAATAAACAATCTGCAGAACTTAATTCAACTTTAACACGTTTAGCTTTAATACTGTTATCTACGTAAACCATCACCCCACCTGCAGCATAGTTTTCGTTAAAATTACTAAATAATGTATATCCAGGTAACTTATAATAGTCTATTTCATTATTCTTAATCCAAATTTCACTAAAAATTATTATGTTTACTTTCTTATGTAGGCTATTAATTTTTTGCTTCTAGTAAGTTAAACTTATTCCTAATGCTTCTAACGTTTAGATGCATTATGGAAATTTCGGGTGTATTACTTTAAAAAAAAACTATTATCTAAAGAATAGGAAACAGGCCATTGTTGAATCTCTATTACATCATTCATATTTTACCGTATTTGTTTCTAATATTAAAAACACATATTCCCTTTATACCTATACTTATACATATGCCTAAGATGTAAACTACTTTAACTGACATAATACACATTTTCACAATCTATCTTTATGCATTTCTGGCCAGTTGCCTTTCTTACAAATATCTTTCGATCGTTACACCATACAAAAGAATAGCCTACCTGTCTAGACTTTTCTTTAGTGAGCCTAAGTAAGTTTTTAGTTTCCGGGGTGAGGTGATCATTCACATAAATTTTGTTGTTTGTGAAAACTTTGTTAATTTCACTTGCCTTTAGTTCCTTCTTCTTCTTGTAGGCAGCTACAATCGTCTCTTTCATCCTCCTATCCCTGAGTTGGGCGACCAGCGGTGGTGCGGCTCTAGGTCGAAAGGTCGGTACTCTGTGGGCTGCCATCACATCTTCCGCCCTCAGCACAACCCCCAGTGCAGCACCCACGTCTGTAGCTAGGCTCACAGCATCTTCGTTGGTAGTCACTGGTATTCCCTGGATTTCCACATTACATTTTCCAGAATACTGTTCTGCAAGTCTCATTCTAGTTTTTAGGCTATTGACTTCTTCACATAATACTTTATTGCTTTCCTTTAATTCTTTATTTTCCTTCATTAGAACTTTGTAGTTTTCTGATAGTTGGGCCATCTTCATGTTTGATTGATCCAATTTGACAGAGACAACCTCTAGGGCTAACTTGAATTCATCAAATTGCTTTCTATACTCTTTAAGTTCGGAGGAAATTTCAGCGTTAAAACTACTCAGAATATTTACCAGACCATCATGATTGGTAGCTGGTGTTTCTTCCATACCAACATTCTTTGTAGCAGAGGTTAATTGTTTTGGCCGACAATCAGCACAGGTCCACTCCTTTTTAGAACCTCGTGTTTTCAGCGAAGCGTATGTTTCACTGGCACACTCATAGTGAAACACCCTGCCACAGTTTCCAATACACACAATAACCTCTTCAGAACTTATTTTCTGATTACAAATCACACACAACCCCGACATTGTCACTATTTTGATTTTACCTTAATTTTGTTAACTAAAAGTAGTCGAGATCGTTTCTAACCTCAAACAGGCGCAAAGTGCTTATAGCAACTCATGTACAAACGTCTGAACTGTACGAGTGACTGACTGCTACTCGAAAGGATGTACATACTTCCTTTCAGTTAAACTGCAATTGTCTATGTATCCGTAAAACTCATCAAGAATTAAATGAGGTACAGATTAAAATTTTGCATGCAACGTTAGCTAACCCATTACTACGCAATATGAGGAATAGTGTATTCCTGCCTTGATTAAAATACCTTTCAATATCAACTTCTGCATACGCAATAGTTATAAGACCAAATAAGATTACGTCGAACTATAAACATTATTTATTATGCTGGTAATGTTTCTACCACGTTATCTCAAAAATAGAAACGGTAAAATGATGGGAAAGTTTGAAAAACTATTGCAATTTTAGCTACGGGAATTTTTTAAATTTATGAGGTTGAACTCAAATTAATTGTTGACTTAATTTTGAAATAAAAAAAATGAAACTAAAATTCACAGGCTCAGTTATCTTGATTCAATACTATGTATTTTGTAATAGTTTATTATTTTGAATAACTTGTACAGATATCATAATTAACATAAAGATAATTTGCCGTAAAGGATAAAATTATATTATATGTAATATATTATATTAACCTATAACTAAATAATATACAATAAAAAACTAAATATTTTTATTTATTTAAGGTTATTCAAAGATAATATTTGCCTTAGATTTTAGATTGCTAATCAATATATTGTGAGTATCTTTGTTACAATGTTGATTTATATAATTCTTCTTTCTTGTTTGATCTTTCTCTTTTCCTTTCGATATACAAAATTTCCATGTTCTTTTTAATATTTGTTTTAGTTATTGTCAATTTCTAATAAATATTCAGCGAAATTTTAATTTTTTGCAGACCTTTTTTTCTTTCAAACCTTTTATATGTTATAAAAATCAGCGTTGTAATATTTCTGAACCCTTTGTTATCAAATGTATTGTCTTTGTTTATTGCTATAAAAACTTCATCGCACCGAGGCGAGATGGGGAGCTATTGTATGCCAGCGACACGGCATCATAAATCTGTCACATATACACGTTGTCAATGAAACACTTACTCAGTGATATTGTTAGCACAAACAAACTAGAGAAATAGAAAAATATTTCAGTAACAATATTCTTTTGCTAAATTACAAACGCCAATTTACTGTTATTGTGTTATAAATTTCATTTCCCGAACTATTCTTTCACGAATAAAATATTATTTATTTATTTATTCAAACAATTTACATGACAGCTACAGAAACATGTTCCAAAACAGCTATCTTAACTAAGTTACAATATATAAACATAAATAGTAATGTACAAGTTATAATGAAAATAATATTCTGACAGTCACGTTAAAAAAATAACCAAAAGCATATTTTTATCTAAACTTAAACTAATTCTATGAATAACTCTAAACTCAATTAGTTAAACTAAACAGGAATATCAATATAACTAATCTAAATCAAAAAGGTTGCTACATTTCATAAAAAATACACTTAACTTATCATTAAAAACATCTAGATCGGAAGCATAACAATTTAATAATCTCAATATTTTGTATAAAGGAAAGTTAAAATGTGACAGTGTTTTACACCTTGGTAAGGAAAACAAATTAAATGTTCTTAAAAACCTGCTATCGATAGAACCATTTAAAACTTTGTGTGTTAAGGATGCTAATGAAAGTTTTCTTTCTCAGAGACAGTTTAGGGGCAGCAAAAATGTTTCTCAAATCGGAAGTAGGAAAATCAAAGGGACATGAACGAGAAAATCTTTTGAAATATAAATGTCTTAGAAATTTGTTCTGGGAATTTCTTTTTTATCACAATCAGACTTGGTTATTGAATCCCACACTACCGCACAGTATTCCAATTTGCTTCTGATTAAAGTTTGGTACAACCTTATTATGGCTTCTGTATCTTGGAAAGACGTAGTATTTCTTTAAAAAACCCTAACAGCTTATAAGATTCAGCTATCAAGCTATATACGTGATCATTAAAAGTAAGAGTGGAATCAAAGATTATGCCCAAGTCCTTTATTGTATTAACTGACTTTAACGGAGTACTTCCAATATGATATAAATTATTGATAGAAACATTTCTGCGAGAGTATGACATAGCAAAACATTTCTGGACATTGAGATATAATTTTATTAAATAAACACCAGGAACTAAGTTGATTAATTGAGATTTGTAACAGTTGAGTATCTAATGTACTGTTTATTTGTTTAAATATTTTTAAATCATCAGCTAACGACAAACACTTGCAGTCAGAGAAGCAGTCTGGTAGATCATTAATAAAAATTAAGAAAATAAGAGGCCCCAAATTTGAGCCCTGGGGCACACCCGAAGAACTGTGAAATATTGAAGATCTAGTACCAGAAATTGAGACATACTGAGGTCGTTTTTTAGATATGAAGCCATCAAACTGCAAGCCCTCATTGAGAACCCCAAATTTAATAATTTATTTAACAGAATATCATGGTTAACTTTGTCAAATGCCTTAGAAAAATCTGTATATATTACATCCAGCCTACCCCCAACATCGAGTTCAGAAGAAATATTAAAAGAAAATTCCATTAGATTAGTCGCGGAAGACCGTTTAGGAAGAAAACCATGTTGCTCAGGGCGAATTTTACTCCTAATCGCATTGAAAATTTGTTTAAATAAAAGTAGTTCATAGACCTTAGCAAATGAATTTAATAAAGAGATAGGCCTATAATGTTCTATTTTATCTTTATCGCCAGATTTAAAAATAGGAGTCACCTTTGCTTCCTTCCATCTGTGCGGAAATACACAGGACGAAAGCGATAAATTAAACAAAAAACATAAAGGTTCAGCTAATACTTCACCACAACCCTTTACAACATACGCTGGTATACCGTCAGTCCCGATAACTTTTTTTATTTCATTTCTTTGATTGCAATACGTACTTCTGATGGAGTAAAAAGGTGATATTTGAAAGTTATCCACAGATGAAGGACTCACAACTTAACTGGTATTTGGAAGGAGAACTATCATACACAGAAGAAAAATAACCTGCAAATGCATTTGGAATTTCCTTATTACTGATAGTATTACCCTCACAAGTCATACTCTTAAGTGTACCAATTTCAAAGCCACTTCTGCTATTTATTGTCTTAAAAATAATTCCAAAAATTTTTAACATTAGTTTTAATGCTGTTTTCAACGTTACGTATATAATTTCTATGGGCAAGTCTAATATTTTCTTTAATACGTTTCCTTAATTGTTTAAATAATTCGTCATGATACTTTGAGTACTTTCTCTTTTTGGATAATTTATTTTTTCATTTTTAAGTCATGTTTAATTTCAGACGTAAACCAAACTGGATATTCACTTTTTACTACAAAGCTTATCTGGGGTACAGTACTATCGACACAAGAGAAGAAAACTTTATAGAAAAAATCTAAACAGTCATCCACACAAGTAAGACTATACATTTCAAATCAATTAATTTTCTCTCAGTCTACAATACAAGTCAAAAAAATTCGCATCTTTAAAAACATAATATTTCTTTGGCAGACAAACATTTGCAAATTTAAATTGGCCACAATCACTCATAAAAGATATAGATAGTGGAGGGTGATAATCATCTGGTGCCAACAGGGGAGACTCACTTTTTTCAACTTTAACATCCTTTAAGTTACTTAAAACTAAATCTAATCTAAAATTATCACAATTACGTATGTTATTAAAGGAGTTCAAATTATATTCACACAGGAGTGTATTAATTACTCCGGCTGAGGATCTAGCAACAGAGAAGTCAAAATTTGTACCGTTTATTCTAGGAATATTAAAATCACCCAGAATTATGAAACCATCATATTTAATATTCAAATTATCATATGAATTACAATAGTTAGTGTAAAGATGAGCTGAGCGACCGGGAGGAATATACAGTAAGCTCACAAGAACCGTGCCTTGCGGTGGCGGCAGTGTCAGCCGAACCAAGAGCAAGTCAAGGTCGTCCGCTATCAGTGGATCAGTCATCAACACAGCTGAGACGCCGGTGCACTGCCAACAGTACTCCTCCTCCCCGCTCTTTACCTGTCGCCATCTGATCCCTATCCTTACGAAAAACTTCATATCCTGCATCAAAGATTTCAGAACTACTTATACCGGGTTCGAGCCATGTTTCAGTTTAATGCTATTAAGTCAAAATCCTCACCTAGTATAGATTCATAAAACTCAAAAGTTTTCGTTCTCATGCCACGCACATTTTGATAGTAAATATTTAAACTATGCTGATTTTCCATTTGTAATCAAATAAAACCAAATATGCCTTCATTACTATTAAATTTAGAATAATAATCAATGACGAAAAAATTAAATAAACTCAAAGTACTGTTGTATAGTAGATCAAACCGTACAGACTTACGTACATTAACTTTAAATTTACAAACACACACACACACACACACACACACATATATATATATATATATATATATATATATATATATATATATATATATATATATATATATATATATATATAAAATTAAACTACAAACAAGTTACATTAACAAAGTGAAACAATATATTTTGACAGAGTAAAATTCAGATTAACCCACAAACAAATCTAAGACCCCTTTGCCTCCCTACCAACCAGTCCAGCCAGCTCGTCCTCATTGTTAATCACAGTCACCCCTACTAGCCTTATCATCCGATTTTCTGACTTTCACACCCGACCAGCCCTATCCACCCAAACATATTTACAATTAAAGTCATTTTTTAACTTACGGACCTTCGCAAATAGTACCCTTCTTGCTGGTGCCAAGGACAGGTTGACGTACACCGGAGAGTCCTGCTGATAGCCAGACAGGTGTCTGGTTGAGAAGTCCCTCTTCACCTTCCTTCTCTCGATCAGGGCGTCTGCGTCATCCCTACGAAGGAACTTGACGATTATTCCGGACGTCGGTCGGTTGCTGCCTCCGTTGATGCGATGACAAGCATCAATTTCCGGCCTCAGAAAGAGTCGCACCCAACGCTGTTCCAATCTCCACAACCTTCCTTTTCAAAGCTTCCGAGGTTTCATTTGGACCTTCAGGCACCCCAAAAATCTCCAACGTACTGCTCAAGATCAACCTGACAGTTTGACAGTTCATTAACTTGAACACGCAGCCGGTTAATTTCCTCCTGAAGACTCGATATCGCTTCATGTTGTTCCTCAAGACGCTTCTGCTGACTTTCGATTAATCTGTTAATTTCAGCAATCCCCTCTGAGCAGTGCACCAGAGACTTCCCAAGCTCCGACTCCAGATTAGTTTGACCCTGTAATATTTCCTTTTTCATCTCTTCAAGTAAGGACTTAATATCTTCTATAGATACAGACATTTTACTGGGACTCGCACTTACTGAAGAAGAATCAGAAAAAACTCCTACTCACTCTTTTCTTTTTTGTACAAGCGTCACAGTTCCAGGCGGTGTTAGTGGCAGCAAATACTTCAATTTCAGCCTCCGTTAATTTCACACAACTCCAGTGGAAATATCCACGGGCGAAGCAAGACTTACACTGCACTTTGTTTTTATCCGATCTAGCAACAGGTTTAGAACACTTAACACAAACACTCATGTTTAGATATCATTTCCAAAAACAAATTATTTATCACGTGCACGATGATAGCAACCACTTTGAAAAATAAATGTAAACGACTGATAAACTAATACATTAAAATGGAAGAGCGGCGCATTATAATATATGAGTCAGAGTTATAGTTGAGGTTATGTAACGTGAGCGAGATAAGACTACACCCCATTTTCTTCTGTCATGTATTTTCAACAGCTTAATACCTACTTTAATCAAAGAGGTATTTTATATCATGCACATAGCGCTATTTTAAGTTCAAAGAATAAGCATAATATTACAAATAAATCTTATATTATAATGCAAAGTATTAAATAGTTTTAACGTCACGCGAAATTTATAATTAATGTTATGTGTTTCGTTTAATATATTACAAGTAGAAGCATTACAATCAACAGCGTTCGTGTGCCGTTAGGATACATCAATAGGTACTTTACAGCGTATCATCTCCATATACTATTGTTATAATAATCAATTGAATGGTTGCCTTCATAATTCTCTATTCTCTGTAAACTTTATTAAAAATAACGTTCAATTAAATATGGTGTATTTCATTTATATTATTATCTCTTCAAAGTATTTTATCTTTAGTGACTGGTTGCAAGACGAGATATCTAGCGGTATATTAATATTATTTTGGATTATTATCAGATTTGTTTTGTTAACTTTAAAGCTTATGTACTTTACATGGTGGGGGGGGGGGGGGGTGGGGGGGGGGGGGGGTGGGGGGGGGGGGGGGTGGGGGGGGGGGGGGGTGGGGGGGGGGGGGGGTGGGGGGGGGGGGGGGTGTTCGGGCTGACTTGACATTTTTGTAATTAAAAGTATATGTACTATAGCTTGTCGTTAACAAAGTAATCTTAGAAAACATATTACCTAGAGTCAACTCCGCGAGTATTCCATAAAGCCGTAAACCTGTTATTACATCGTGTCACAGGCGGTAGGTAGATTGGATGTTTACGCCCTATAAACTTGTTGTGACTCTGCTATATATTTATAATTTACATGTTTAATCCTGTTATTTACTCTTGATAGTTTTAGATATAAAGTTTATTCTGAAAATTGGCTTTTTAAAATATGCTGCGTATGAATGGAGACAAGGTTACGCAATATACATAATCCCTGCGATGAAAATATTCCTGTAAAACTTCGACGTTGATGTACATATTTTTAAAAGCAATATCCTTTAATCAATTTGTATTCTTTTTTGTTTTTTCCTTAAACTTTGGCCTTTTATATGATATACTGTACGGCTAGTGAACCCAAATACATTTTTATAAACATACTAATTCGTAAAATATTGTCAGTTCATTATAGCCTCAACCCACCACATTTTAGATTTGTATTCTTAAATGAGCAATATTTTGCCTCTCTGAAGAAACATATTATACAATCCTTTAGAAATTACAGCTTGTTTCCTTCAACAGCATCATTATGAGGCAGTATTATGAGTGACACTACATCTGAACCTGATTGTGACATCCTAGGTGGTCGTGCGACAATCTAATCCAACTCTCTTTCTAGATCCTTAGAAAACACCAAATATTCAAAGTAAAAAATATTCATCGTATTTTATCACATTAAACATTTTAAGGAGTAAGCAAATTCTTAAGACGCAAGGTGTGACAGTTAAAAATATTTATTCGTATACAGTTATACTTTATGGTAGTATTAGAAGGATATTACTCTATTTTCTTAAGGAGATTAAATTATAAATAAATATATAAGAAATTAATTATAAGCAAATATTCGTACTTTTCAGCAAATATTTGACTAAGGTGTGCCAAATTGGTTGTATTCATTTCTTAAGTTTATTATGTGCAATATGAGGGAAATGAGAAAGAAAGTACCAGTTACAATCTGCATACAATTTATATAAGATCTAAGCACACATCGTATAACGGGAAATAGCGTCGAAGAAACATTAAATTATGTATACTTTCGTAAAATTTAAAGTTTATATCATAACACAAAATATATCTTCCACAGCAGAGAGGAGTCCTCATTATTATATAGATAAATACTGGTCATTATTTGAAATATTATCCTACGCTGCTACTCCTGTCCTAGCACACCAGCTCAAGACTCGAAAAGGCTGGAGCCCATGGACAAGGGAATAATACTTCACTTTTTTTTTCGATAGAATAAATACTTTTATAGTACAAATACATTTTTGTGAATATACAAGTGAATATTAAAATAAATTTACATGCAATATATGTAAGTTTGTACATCATGTGTACGTATTTTCATTCCCATTCATGGCTTATATCTTTCAGTTGAACATACACAAGACATAGCAAAATCCATTCTGTTACTTTTGTATGGGAAGTCCATGAATATCCAAGAGTGCCATATCACTAACCGCTAATGTTAGGATGGAAATGTACGTAGTCTACTGCGGATTATGACTTTTGGACTTACGTTAATTTTGAAGGCTCTTTCTATCTTGGAAATGAGGGAGTGTTGTTCTCTGCCCACTATGACTGGAGAGGCTGAAGCAGGCCTTGCTTTCATAGTATAAAATACCTAATAGCCTCCTATTTTTTATCATTGTATCTCCACAGGACGCGGCACTACCCCTAATCTATCCTGGATATCCTGTTAGTCCGGAAGCAACCGTCAAGGTCCTAATATATCAAGTTGAAAACATTAATTTCTCAGCTTCTTCCTTGAATTGAACTAAAGAAGTTTTTATTATTTGTATATATAAATAATACTCTTAATTCCACAAATCATAATAATTTTGTGTTACATGGTCTAACATTGGGTACTTACATGGTATGTATATTTAATGTAAGCCGGTCAAAATTACTCAGACAATAATAGACAAACAACAAGAAACGCACAAGCATTACTGGTGGCGAGAGAAAAGAAGAGACCTGGCCTGTGCCGGCGCACAGCTGTGTACTAGTGTGTTGCCGCGCGGTAATTTTAGGCGCTTCGCCCCACAGCCAACCCTGTGAATTGTTTATCCTAACAATGGAGTTATTTGTTTTCAGTAATGTGGCATCCCTATAGAGTGTGACTTATGTTAGACATTATTTTCTTTTGACGTGGTATTTGTAAAGCTGTTGAAGCAAATTTTTTAAATCTAATTACAAATGTTAATATTTTTTTTGCGTAAGAGGTTTTTTGTTTACTGTATATTGTGTTAGTCAGTAAGGTATCAATGTTAAATTTTATATACATAAAAGCACTACATTTACATTATAACATATATGAACATTAGTAATTATTATCTTAACAATACAAAAATCTTCAACTTCAGCAATTCATTCCTTTAATTATTGTTTGTTTACAACCACTGTAGAGCCTAATTATTAAAATTTATTACAAACATAAATGTTGCTCAATTTTAATTGATCAAAGCAGTACCGTCACTATTATCTTATAAAACATAACAATTAGGCCGCAAATCAATCAAAACAGTGAAACAATAATGGAATTACAAAACAAGGCTCGGCGACATACTAGTAGTAGCGCCTGCAATTTTCAGATAGGCCAGAATCCAGGTCTCTTCTTTTCTATCGCCAACAGTAAGTATATACAGATTTGTATTTTACAGGGGATGGAAGTTTAAAACTAAATACTAATCGTTGTGTTGTGGTAATCAATATATTACGAAATTATAATACTTATATTTTAGTCACTATTATTATTACTATACAAGTAATATCATTCAATTATAATGTAAAAGCTTTCTTATTTCCATAGAAATATAACTATAATGTTTATTATTGTGTGAAAATATTATACAAAATTGTTAGTTTTTTTTTATCATTGTGACTTGGTTCTGATCTCGAATTGTGCATACAAAAACAGTATATGATTTAAATGAGAAAACAAATTAACTAAGGCTATCCTATAATATGATCAGTCCCAGTGCTATCTATACAGATCCTTTGAAATCATATTATTTATACTTTTAAATGTTTAAAATATTTAAAATAAACAATAATTTATAAAAAAGTAATACTAAAACAACGTGTTGAGCCGGTTCAAGACCTATATCTCCCCGGCTCATGTGTGTTTTATATAGTGTATGTGTGTGTGGTTTATTGGCTGCAGAGCCCCCCACTGACCTTTTGAAGGCGTTTAGCCTTTCCGGTAGAGTGGTAGAGACTCCGAGCCGTGGTGTACAAGTTAGGAGTAGCTCCAGTTTTATATTTTGTTTATTTAAGTGTTTGTTAGTTTTGCTGAGCTATACTCCTTCTGACATGTGCGGCTAAGTTTACGGCCCCTCACTGATGAGGTCCAGGAGATGAGTTGATTTTCTGCTGTCATCTCTCCATCATGCGTGGTCGCAGAGAACCTTCGCTTTTGCGCTCTGCTGAAGGACGGCCACCATGATGGACATTGCTACTAGTCAACATCTGTGATACCCTGCTCATATTCTTTATTTATTTGTTATTGTTATTGTTGCCATTTATATAGTTTATATTTTGTTATTTAATTTTAAGTTAGTTTTAGATATTATTTAGTTATTTCTTGGATTTCATTAGGAGCCCGCCCTTAGCCGAAGGATACCGGGTGGAATTGGCATTTCTTGTTTCAAATTATGGCGTTTCTAATTTTTGTATGCAGGTGCACCTGATAAGGATTGTTTGAGGAATATACTACTGCAGGCACTTTTTATTTTTTTTATTTTTTTTTATTTATAGTATCTATACTTATATCTTTATATTGACTAGATAGGCCTATGTTGTGTCTTAGTAAATGAACCTGAGTATGCTGACCACGGTGTTCTTTTTTTTTTACCTAGTTTAGTTTTTGATCCGGCATCCCGTTCGCCACCATGGGCGCGCGCTTCCCTGATGGTTTGCTGTGGGTGTGCGAGCGGCGATGTGCGGTTTCAATGGTAGCAGAGCGTGGTTAGCTGCTCTCTCAGCTGTCTCTCAGTTCTGGTTTTGTTTGTTGGTGTAGGTTAGTGTTAGGTAGGGGGAGGTTAGAGTACACAATTTTTTTTTCATTAGGAGCTCGCCCTAGCACAGGATACCGGGTGGAATTGGTTTAGTGTCTTGCTTCCTGCAGACTTACCCTTTGCAGGGAGCAAGGGACTCTAAATTGCTTAACCGATAAATTTATCTAACTGTACTCTACTTCTCCCCTATCAATGTGTTGTTTTGTTATATTTATTGCTTCTGTGTTTGTAGGTTGTGGTTAGTGTATATTTGCAGGGTATCCTTCTATTAGGTAGCAGGTATTAAGTTCTTCACTTGGACCTCGTCAGTGTAAGCCTTTTCTGAGTTGAGTCCACTTAGGTTACTAAGTAATTGTTGCGTACGCTTTGTTGTTTATTGTTGTATTTATTTGTCTTAATTGTTTGGTATGGCGTTTTCCCTGGTGCCTGAACATCTACGCAAGCCCGAGTTGGTTTTTGAGGTCCTGGCGAGAGGACAGAAGCCCGAGGGAGATGTGAGGGCATTAAGGGCTCAATTACGGGCTTGTATAGCGTTGGACCGCAGCTGGAATGCAGAGTTCCAAATTAACACAGAATTTGGGTTTTGTAAAACCCGAATGGAGGAATTAGAAGACGATATTAATTTTGAGTCACTTCCCATGTCCGGGTCAGCAAAGGCTAGATTGGCATCTCAGCTTTTACATTGGCGTGACAGAATAGTTTTACTTATGTCAGCTCCTAGTTTAGACTCTGATATTAAAAGTTGGGCTTTTTCGGCCAGTAACAAATTAAAACAAGCCTTAGATGGTTTGAGTGAGGTGCGCTCGGTGAAAGAGAAGGGGGTACTATTTACCGCTGTCACTCCAACGGAGGTTCCCACTAACATTACTTTTGCTAACTATCCTCCGGCTCTTTCTTTCGAGCCTCCCAGAGTTACTATGTCTCCGATGGGTAGTGGCCCTCCTGAAGCGGCTGGTGAGGCATCATCTATAGTTGTGCCTTCCTTTTCTAGCTTTGGCAAACTGCCCCATCCTTTGGGGAGTGTTTTACAACACTTCCCCAGAGTTGATGGGCTTGACACTAATTTACTTATCCATTTCCTTCTGGAAGTGTTTAAGCTAAGAGAATTTCCTGGTATGACAGATGCCATGCTTATGCAGATTTTAGCGCAGTTTTCCTTAAGGCCGCTTTTTGATCGCCTTCTAGACTGCCTTAAGAGAGGTGCCACCTTTGACCAGTTTCACGCCGAGATCTTGGAGTTTCTTTGTACCTGCTCGGGTTAGGGAGCGCTTGCGGGTGGAACGCGTTTATCGTCCTCAGGCACCAGACGAGACGTTGAGCCATTTTGTCGGGGAGATACGGGATGTAGCCCGGGTGTTGCGCTTGAGCTTGAGCGAAACGGAGTTGGTGAGCCTTATTTTGGAGGGCATTAAACCTGAAGAACGCTCCCGTTTGATTTTTTGTAGCCGTCCCGCATCTTTTGCGGATTTGGACCGCCTCTCCATCATCTCTAGAGGGGTTCAGGATGCGGATGATCAAAGGGAGGCCATGTCGAGGCATCTTCCTCACTTTCCACCGGGGCCGGTCCATGCTCCGGTGCAGTCTGAGCCAGCAGCTGCTCCTTCCCGTAGGCAGCCTCCTACCTGTTATGGCTGCAAGCAAGTGGGACATATTAGACCGTTTTGTCCACTTAATAAAAAAAAACTAGTAAGCTTGCGGACGAGTAAGCCCGACTCGTGCCGTAAAGGTAATTTTGAGGGCAAATATGTACCTAATTTTGATGGTAAAAGGGTAGCTGGTTTACTGCAGAACAGAAAGAAAACAGAAAGAAATAGACTTGGGGACAGTTATCATCGTTGGCCGAGAGGGGGAGGTTGCTGCTCTGGCTGCGCAGGGAGTAAGGGCTGCCCGCTCAACCTGCCCACAACTGGATGTACTTGTGGGGAATGTGGTGCAGAAGGCCCTGGTTGATTCTGGGTCAGCACGCAGCCTGATTTCTTTGTCGTTTTTTGAAGATCTAAAATCCTCTGGGCTAATACGGCAGGTTGAGCCTAGTTCACTTATCTGCTGGACTGCTTCACGCACACCTTTACCTATTATCTGTAGTGCCCAGATTCACATCAAAATTAATTATTTCTCTTGGGATTTGAGCTTTTTGGTGGCTAAGGACCTGACTTTTCCTTTCATCTTGGGAGCAGATTTTTATCGGAAAAACTGGCATGATTTTGGATTTGGCCTCCAGTCATGTTTTCTTTGCTTTCGCCAGGCGGGTGCTCGTTCCCTTTTCAGATGTCGAGTCTCGTGGGACTGCTGCCTTAGAGATGGAAGATAAGAGCTTGACTCCTCCTGACCAACTAGGACATCTTACGCCGAAAGAGGCTGAGGACATAAGGCAGATTTGTTCCAGTTTTCCTGAAGTCCTAACTGACAAACTGGGCACGACCAATCTCTTGGAATACGAGATTCGTCTTACAGACACCCGTCCTGTACGTTCCCATCCATATAAGCTTGCTCCGCCCAAGATGGAAATTCTGAGAAATATGATTGATGATTTACTTAAGAGTGGGGTAATCGAGCCGTCTTGCTCAAATTTATCCAGTCCAGCGTTTATAGTGCCGAAACCTAATGGGAAGTCCAGATTAGTCCTGGATTATCGAAAGCTCAATGCTCAGATAGAAATTGACTCCGTGCCTCTCCCCGATTTGCATTCTGCTTTCGACTGGTTTGGTAAGGCCAAGTATTTCTCCATTTTTGATCTTAATCAGGCATATCATCAGATTCCTCTAAAACACGAGTCTCGACCTCTCACTGCCTTTTGTGTGCCTTGGAATTTGTACCAGTTCACCCGAGTGCCAATGGGCTTGGCTGTGGGGGCCCAGACACTCACCAGACTCCTGGATTCTATCTTTCATGATGTCAAATTTAAGTTCGTGTTCAACTATCTGGATGACCTGCTTGTGTACAGTGAGAGTTATGAGGAGCACTTGACTCATCTAGAGGAAGTTCTAACTAGGCTGCGAGAGTCTGGCCTTACCGTCAATCCTGAAAAGGTGAGTTTTGCTCAGCCTGAAATATCGTTTCTGGGACATCTTGTCTCTTCTCGAGGTGTTTGTATTGATCCAGAGAGAACCCAGGCAATCAGGGAGTTTCCTCCTCCTAAGGATGCCAAGGGGATTGCCCGTTTTGTGGGAATGATAAATTTTTATCGTCGTTTCATCCCCAATGTTGCTGAAGTGGCGGCCCCTCTGAACTCTCTTAGGAAAAAGGGTGCCAAGTTTGAGTGGGGTGAAGCGCAACAGACTGCTTTTGAGCAGCTGAAAGAGGCAGTGATGCAGCCTCCAGTCTTGGCTATGCCTGATTTCAGTCGTAAGTTCGTCTTGCAAACTGATGCTTCCTCCTTAGCCGTTGCTGCTGTTTTATCGCAAGAAGTAGATGGTATCCGGCAGCCCATAGCTTATGCTTCACGCACGTTAACCCCTTGTGAGAAGAAGAGTTGTTCTGTTTATGAGCTGGAATGTTTGGCTGTCGTGTTTGGAATTAATAAGTTCAGGCGTTACCTAGAACATAAAGAATTTTTGTTGGAAACCGACAACCAGGCACTTTCTTGGCTCCTTGCCCACCCCCGTCAGCTCGGGAAGATTGGTCACTGGGTAGTCCAAATTTCTGCCCTTAAGTTCACAGTGCAGCACGTGCGAGGCACCCAAAATATCATAGCGGACACTCTGTCACGCATGTATCACTTACCCAACGACCACCAGAATTTATCAGAGCCGCCATGTTGTGGCGTGCTCCTAGACTTTCCTCTGGCATTTTCGGACATTGTTCCACACCAACTTAAGGATCCCGAGCTGACTGCTATCATCAATGAGCTTAAAAACGGAGGTGCCCACCCTCCTTATTTTCTGTACCGAGGTGCTCTATGCTGCCGTGACAAGCAGCGGAGAAAACCTAAATTAGTGCTGCCAAGCTTTCTTGTACCGATGGTCTTTCAGTATTTTCATTCTTCTCCTGTGGGCGGACATCTAGGAATTCATAAGACCATCGCGAAGATTAGGGATCAGTTCATCTGGAAAGGTATGGACCGGGATATTGCAGCTCGAGTACGTTCTTGTGAACTGTGCTCGCTAAGCAAACCCGCTCAAAATACCAAGTTGGGTCTTTTGTCATCTGAGGTGGCGGAAAAAAAACCTTTGGAGAAGGTTTTCATTGACTATGTTGGGCCTCTCCCGCGTAGCAAGTCCGGAAATAAGTTCCTACTTGTTTGTGTGGATGCCTTCTCCAAGTTTGTTTGGTTGTTCCCATTGCGGAGTGCTACCGCGCAGCTCACGGTGCAAGCACTTCGTAACCATTTTTTTCAACACTTTGGAATCCCCGCCACCTTAGTTTCCGATAATGGTTCACAGTTTGTCTCCAATATCTTTAAAAGAATGTGCTTTGGGCACGGAATCCGCCATGTGACTACTTCCCCTTTCTATCCTCAGCCTTCTCACGCCGAACGGTTTAATCGCAATCTTCGATCTGCTCTCATTGCCTTTCATGCGGAAAATCAGACCACCTGGGATCAACAACTACCTTGGATCCAATTTGCCTTTAATACGGCCCAGCATGAAAGTCACAAGGCGGTACCTTTCGAGTTATTATTTGGCTTTCCGCCAAACAACCCTTTGGCGAACCTTTGGAAAATTAGCGATCTTCTGCCACCTCCTGGTACTCCCGATGTGAAAGCCACTTGGGAGGCAGCCAGGCGGAATCTCATTCGGGCTAGGGAGTTAGTAAGGAGGAAGTACAACCGAGGTCGTATTGCCAATCCCTTCCAAGTGGGGGATCTAGTTTACTGCAAGGCTCACCCAGTCAGTTCGGCTGTGGATAAAAGAGCTGCTAAACTTTGCTACAGGTGGACTGGTCCCCACCGCATCTTGAAGTTTCTGACTCCGGTGACTGCCCGACTGGGAGATCCTCAGTCCGAGAAGATTTTCAGGAAGGCGCACATATCCCATCTGAAGCCTTGCCGGAGTCATCCGTGATTTCTCTTTAGTCTGTGCGGGAGGGTTTTAGGTCCAGAGGCCTGATCACCTCTGCTCCTTCTTCCTGATCAAGGTTCCTGTTTTCTTCTTTGTACCCACGCTACTCTTGGAGGGATTTCTTGCCTCCAACTGGATTTTCTTGGTTTTCCCTTCTGCTGACTTCAGGGTTTCCGGTTTATAATTCTTCAACCATTGGGGGGAGAGGCATTTTGTTTGGTTCTTCATTTTGAAGAAATTAACAGAGGGGAGTTCCTCCTTTTGGGGGGGGAGTCTGAGCCGGTTCAATACCTATATCTCCCCGGCTCATGTGTGTTTTTATATAGTGTATGTGTGTGTGGTTTTTTGGCTGCAGAGCCCACGGAACAGGTACAATCAGCAGGTCGGCTGTTGCCTTTCAGACAAGCTTTCCTCTTGTCTCTTAAAAACTCTACTAGGCTCATCTCTGCTGAATACTTTAATATATCTTCATCTGGTATGCGTTCCTTATTCCAATCATAGGCAGAAACAAAACCTGAACCTAACAATAACAAATGTTTACGTTTCTGAAGTTGAGCTTTTAATCTACGAACGAATTGATACAAAGGAATTTCACCCCACAGAGTTGAGTACAAACACAGCATTTTATGACTTCTCCGAATTCTGTGGGCCAAAACATACTCACAACTTTGGACACAGTTCTGTACAATCTTCACTGAGTGTCTCTTTAAAACTTCTGGAATGTTTTTCAGACTATTAAAAAACAACAAGAACATAACATTTGATGTGTAGTTAAAGCTCTTCTGAAGTTGATATCTCATGTTACATAAATTCTGTTTATTTCTAAATCCTAGACTGGATGTAGAATATAATGATCTTGCAGAATTCATCTGGGACAATCTTTGCCTGGGTAGCTGTTTACTTGGTATGACCGCATGTGACCCTACTAGCTGAATCAATCTGATACACCGAAAGTGAATTATAGAGCAATTTTAGAGGTTAAGTAATTTTAATAACATTGCATACTGTAATTTAAATAAAGACCTTCAGTTCTTGAAATAACAAAAAGGAAATAATTGGTACATTTATGCACATTATTGACTTGGCATACTGAAATTTTATCATGTTAAATAATAGCATCTACTACAAATTTAAATACCCGACATCCAAAACACCAGACCACTCCACACACTCAACACTCCAGTTTTCCTGAAGTCCTAACTGACAAACTGGGCACGACCAATCTCTTGTAATACGAGATTCGTCTTACAGACACCCGTCCTGTACGTTCCCATCCATATAAGCTTGCTCCGCCCAAGATGGAAATTCTGAGAAATATGATTGATGATTTACTTAAGAGTGGGGTAATCGAGCCGTCTTGCTCAAATTTTTCCAGTCCAGCGTTTCTAGTGCCGAAACCTAATGGGAAGTCCAGATTGGTCCTGGATTATCGAAAGCTCAATGCTCAGATAGAAATTGACTCCGTGCCTCTCCCCGATTTGCATTCTGCTTTCGACTGGTTTGGTAAGGCCAAGTATTTCTCCTTTTTTGATCTTAATCAGGCATATCATCAGATTCCTCTAAAACACGAGTCTCGACCTCTCACTGCCTTTTGTGTGCCTTGGAATTTGTACCAGTTCACCCGAGTGCCAATGGGCTTGGCTGTGGGGGCCCAAACACTCACCAGACTCCTGGATTCTATCTTTCATGATGTCAAATTTAAGTTCGTGTTCAACTATCTGGATGACCTGCTTGTGTACAGTGAGAGTTATGAGGAGCACTTGACTCATCTAGAGGAAGTTCTAATTAGGCTGCGAGAGTCTGGCCTTACCGTCAATCCTGAAAAGGTGAGTTTTGCTCAGCCTGAAATATCGTTTCTGGGTCATCTTGTCTCTTCTCGAGGTGTTTGTATTGATCCAGAGAGAACCCAGGCAATCAGGGAGTTTCCTCCTCCTAAGGATGCCAAGGGGATTGCCCGTTTTGTGGGAATGATAAATTTTTATCGTCGTTTCATCCCCAATGTTGCTGAAGTGGCGGCCCCTCTGAACTCTCTTAGGAAAAAGGGTGCCAAGTTTGAGTGGGGTGAAGCGCAACAGACTGCTTTTGAGCAGCTGAAAGAGGCAGTGATGCAGCCTCCAGTCTTGGCTATGCCTGATTTCAGTCGTAAGTTCGTCTTGCAAACTGATGCTTCCTCCTTAGCCGTTGCTGCTGTTTTATCGCAAGAAGTAGATGGTATCCGGCAGCCCATAGCTTATGCTTCACGCACGTTAACCCCTTGTGAGAAGAAGAGTTGTTCTGTTTATGAGCTGGAATGTTTGGCTGTCGTGTTTGGAATTAACAAGTTCAGGCGTTACCTAGAACATAAAGAATTTTTGTTGGAAACCGACAACCAGGCACTTTCTTGGCTCCTTGCCCACCCCCGTCAGCTCGGGAAGATTGGTCGCTGGGTAGTCCAAATTTCTGCCCTTAAGTTCACAGTGCAGCACGTGCGAGGCACCCAAAATATCATAGCGGACACTCTGTCACGCATGTATCACTTACCCAACGACCACCAGAATTTATCAGAGCCGCCATGTTGTGGCGTGCTCCTAGACTTTCCTCTGGCATTTTCGGACATTGTTCCACACCAACTTAAGGATCCCGAGCTGACTGCTATCATCAATGAGCTTAAAAACGGAGGTGCCCACCCTCCTTATTTTCTGTACCGAGGTGCTCTATGCTGCCGTGACAAGCAGCGGAGAAAACCTAAGTTAGTGCTGCCAAGCTTTCTTGTACCGATGGTCTTTCAGTATTTTCATTCTTCTCCTGTGGGCGGACATCTAGGAATTCATAAGACCATCGCGAAGATTAGGGATCAGTTCATCTGGAAAGGTATGGACCGGGATATTGCAGCTCGAGTACGTTCTTGTGAACTGTGCTCGCTAAGCAAACCCGCTCAAAATACCAAGTTGGGTCTTTTGTCATCTGAGGTGGCGGAAAAACCTTTGGAGAAGGTTTTCATTGACTATGTTGGGCCTCTCCCGCGTAGCAAGTCCGGAAATAAGTTCCTACTTGTTTGTGTGGATGCCTTCTCCAAGTTTGTTTGGTTGTTCCCATTGCGGAGTGCTACCGCGCAGCTCACGGTATAATAATTTATAAAAAAGTAATACTAAAACAACGTGTTGAGCCGGTTCAATACCTATATCTCCCCGGCTCATGTGTGTTTTATATAGTGTATGTGTGTGTGGTTTATTGGCTGCAGAGCCCACTGACCTTTTGAAGGCGTTTAGCCTTTCCGGTAGAGTGGTAGAGACTCCGAGCCGTGGTGTACAAGTTAGGAGTAGCTCCAGTTTTATATTTTGTTTATTTAAGTGTTTGTTAGTTTTGCTGAGCTATACTCCTTCTGACATGTGCGGCTAAGTTTACGGCCCCTCACTGATGAGGTCCAGGAGATGAGTTGATTTTCTGCTGTCATCTCTCCATCATGCGTGGTCGCAGAGAACCTTCGCTTTTGCGCTCTGCTGAAGGACGGCCACCATGATGGACATTGCTACTAGTCAACATCTGTGATACCCTGCTCATATTCTTTATTTATTTGTTATTGTTATTGTTGCCATTTATATAGTTTATATTTTGTTATTTAATTTTAAGTTAGTTTTAGATATTATTTAGTTATTTCTTGGATTTCATTAGGAGCCCGCCCTTAGCCGAAGGATACCGGGTGGAATTGGCATTTCTTGTTTCAAATTATGGCGTTTCTAATTTTTGTATGCAGGTGCACCTGATAAGGATTGTTTGAGGAATATACTACTGCAGGCACTTTTTATTTTTTTTATTTTTTTTTTATTTATAGTATCTATACTTATATCTTTATATTGACTAGATAGGCCTATGTTGTGTCTTAGTAAATGAACCTGAGTATGCTGACCACGGTGTTCTTTTTTTTTTACCTAGTTTAGTTTTGATCCGGCATCCCGTTCGCCACCATGGGCGCGCGCTTCCCTGATGGTTTGCTGTGGGTGTGCGAGCGGCGATGTACGGTTTCAGTGTGGGGGGAATATTTTGTCTATTGTATAATTATTCTATCACAAAAGCATTCTGCTACATGTGAATTTAACTCAAACAGAAGCGTTTTTCATGATTTATAACGATAAATCTTTAAACTTCTGGTATAAAATAAAATGTTTGTATAGAATTTCAGCTACGTTAATCTAATTGCAATGCAAAACAATATGAAACCTGCCATGAGATTGTTCTCTTTAATACATATGTATTAAAAATAATGTGCATTGTTGTTATATAACTCAAAACTAATCTGTAAAACCTTGTTTGCAAAAACTGGAACCCTCCATGCAAACAGCTCAAATGTCCTGATCTATCCAGTGATAAATAGAGTTATGGAGACGCGCTTCGCCTACCTCCCGTAACTAATAGTTCCCCGGAGAGCAATCCTCCATAACTATGCAACTAAAATGTCCGTGCTTTAAACTTATGAGCATGGACATTGATTATACTACGATAAAAATTGTTTTGCTACTTTATAATTATTTTTAAGTTTGTTGGACTTACTAAACTATAATTTTTACTGAGCGGATTTGTTTAAAATTATTTGCATTCAATGCAAATATCCCCATGTGAATGCTATGGAATCATTCTTAAGAGATTAGGTGTTTATAAAATTCTATTTTACTAATTATTTGATTGAATCGTTGTAAATGGAAATTTCAAAGCTATGGGCAATATGTTAGTTCAGCGGGAAAGTAATTTAAAAAGACAGGGAGATTTTATTATAACTTTTCACGTTTAATTCACATATAATTACGTTATAATTCATTAATACAGTCTTAGGTTTTAATAAAACAACGTTCGATATTTACTACTTCGTCGCTTTTTTACTCACTCTGTACATCCAGTATACATTTCCAGGTGTAAAGCAATCCAAAATAATGTTACAAAGATGTCTGTAGAAGTAATCTAAGGGAGTATCGTATTATAGCATTGTTGTTACTTAAATTTATTAATATGCAAAATCGAGGTTTTAATAATAGCCTACATAAATAATTCATAAAGTGACTCCAAAATTTTAGTGGTCAAAAAAAGACGTTCAAATTAAAACATTCAAAGATGTAAAAACAATTATTTAACTTTTTTATTGTTAAATAATACATTTTTATAATTACTTCTAAAGTGATAAAATTAATAACATATGTGTTCCCAATATACCATTCACAGGAATTACTCAATTTTATGAATAGTGCATGTAATATTGCATGACAACAAGTAAAAATGTAATATGTTATACTATTAATAACTCCATCAAAGTCACGTATGAAACATGTATAATATTTGCCAGCAGAGCATAACGTATTACACCTTCAAAAGAAATATATCTTTCTATTTGCAGTTTCATCGTTATTTCACATAAACAAAAAACATTTTAATTTTGTTTGCTGATAAGCAAAATGCCTTTTAACAATATGAGCCACTCACCACCGTCCATTAGCTCTATGAGGTGTGACCGCGATTACGTCGGGGACCCGCAACTGTGGCTACATAGGTATTCGTTGATTATAATCATAAACAAGTATGATCTTAAAATAATAAAATTATGGATTTAGATGAAACCTTTTAGTGATTCGTGAACTAAAATTCTAAATAACTTACGTGTGGAAATTTTTTTGGCGTGTGGTTTTGAATTAGCCAAGATGTTAAAGTTATAAAAAAAGCCTCTCACTTAAGTATACAGGATGATATGTAAGTTATTTTGATCTATTGTGGGTTTATCTATAATAACGTGATGATCTGTACTAATCTCACATAAATTTATTGCCATTGGCTGAGCGTCATGTAGCCAAGGATCTGTAAGAGCTAGTAAAAGTGTTTCTGTGTGTGAGTTATTTTATGAAACTAGATGAAAGAAGTATTAAATTTCAGTTAGTCCATGTAATTTACAAAGTATTAGATTGAGCATCATTAAAGCCCCTCAATCAGAAAAACAGAAAAATGTATATTTAGTCTGCCGGGGATGATGAAATAATGAAATAATGATGAAATATTGATATTTATTACGTAAGTACATACAAATTAGAAATACATTTTCGTCTCGGAATTCCACTAACCATCATTATCCAGTATCGATGGTTAGGCAACAAAAATTAAAAACTAATTATTCAGTCTACCTCATGTTGACACATAATATCTTCGGGCTTGTGCACATAGATACATATAATAAATAATGTAAATAAATGTTCTATAATAAATAATGTAAATAAATGTTCTATAATAAATAATGTAAATACATGTTCTACAACCAATAATGTAAATAAATGTTGTATAATTAATAAATTAATTAATTAAATATAGTTAACAACACATACAGAAATATCAACAGAAATAAATAACAATAACAAAACTTAACAAAATATATAACAAATCTTTAACCAGTTAACAATTTTTTTATAATAAATAATGTAAACTGTAACTCTCTATAATAAATAATACAAATAAATGTTCTATAATAAATAATGTAAATAAATGTTGTAAAATTTATAAATATATTAATTAAATATAGTTAACAACACATATAGAAATATCAACAAATCTAAATAACAATAACAAAACTTAACAAAATATATAACAAATCTTTAACCAATCATCTATTAAAAAAAAAAATTTAAGAGTTTAATGAAAAGAAACCAAAATAAAAAAGAGTTCTTACTTAATAATTTTGCTAACTGCATAATTTTCTCATCCAGCAAAAGCCAGCTTTTTAGGGTTTTTTTTAATATGTTTAAAGATTTAATTCTTTACATTTTTTCGGGAATTAGATTAAAGATTTGTGGTCCAATAAATACAAAAGATCTAAGTAAAATAATTTTTGAGACCTTTTGCTTTCTGAGTAAGTTGGATGATTTACTTCTTGTGTTATATTTATTATGTACATGTTCAGTTTGGTTGTTTCCACTTCTCGTATAAAATATTTGCAATACTTTAAACATATAGAGGTGCTGGACAGGCAATATCTGAAGCTGTACAAACAGCGGAAAAGAAGATTCAAGCTTTTTCTTACATAAAATTATTCTAATACAATGGTTTTTTAAGGTTCTCACTTTTTCCACTAGATTTTTAAAAGTACCTCCCCAAAAATGTACACCGTATTGCAGTCTTCAATTTATTAATGCGTAGTAAAGGCATCTAAGTATATCTATGTCACACATAGTTCTTAAATAGTAAAATTTTCTTCTGCTACTTCTTAACACTTTAATTAACTCTTCAATATGTTCTTTCCAAGATAACTTATAATCAACTATAACTCCAAGATATTTAAAATAGTTATCTTTGTCAACTACTTCACAATTCCATTGTATATTTAGAGCACATTTCATAGAATGAAATCTTATTTCTCTTTCAAAATTAAGTTCTGTGGAGCCAAAATTCAGGTATTTTGTTTTAGATACATTAAAACTCAATTTATTGTCAATGCACCATTGTCTCAAAGTTATTAAAGTGTTATTTACATTATTCCACAAGGTTTGTGTATTATTACTGGAAGAAAAGAAAGTTATATCATCAGCAAAAGCTGTTACTGCACCATCATATTGTTTTTCCAAAAGATCATTTATAAATATTAAGAACATTATTGCAGACAACACCTATTCCTGAGGAACCCCTTTTTTATTGTTTCAAGTTTACTAATTTTGTCCATTACTTTCACAACTTGTGTTCTATCCATTAAAAACTGCGTGAACCAATGCAAAGCCAACCCCCTTATTCCAAACGTTTCCATTTTCAACAATAATAATTTGTGATCGACAAGATCGAACGCTTTACGAAAATCTATAAAAACTGCTGAACTTTTCTTATTATTATTAACACTACTATATATTTTTTCAAGAAATGAGGACAATGCATCCTCAGTTCTTTTTCCTTTCATAAAGCCAAACTGCTTATTACTAAAGAAACTAAAACTATTTAAGTATTGCACAAGTCTGCATTTCATAATTTTTTCCATAATTTTTGAGAAAAGAGATAGAAGACTAATCGGCCTAAGATTATCAAATTTTATTTCTTTAGTTTTTTTAACAGTGGCACAAAAACACTTTGTTTCAGTATTTTTCGAAAAGAGCCAGTAACAAAACTGGTATTTATTATGTGTTCTAATATTGGACAAAGGGTTTTTGCACAATGTTTTAGCAAAGAGACAGAGATATTGTCAAAGCCGCAAGACTTTTTATTTTTTTAACCATTTATTATTTTTAAAATTTCCTCCTGATCAGTTGCATGTATAAATAATGACCGCTGTTAGGATGGAATGTTTAAATGCAGATTGTCTAATCGGCTTCTTGGCAGAGTGGCTGACCCCTGTCCCCCACCACTCCTACAAGGACTATTGTTATCAATCAGCTGTTTGTGCACATTAACCAGGTACTTGTTTATCTCGTCTGAAATTTCTTGTGAGTCATTCAACACACTTCCACTATCCAGACTTAGTGTTTCAATATTGTTTCTATTATTTGTTCCTGTGAGACTGTTGATTATTTTCCACTGTTGTTGTGAATTGCCATTAAAACTAGTAAGTAGGTTCCTATAATATGTATGCTTAGTTCTATCAATTAAGTAATTTGGGCTCACAGGAAATTTATTCCAATATTGTTTTAGATTATTGTCATACGGCCTTTACCGCATTACTTTGTACAACTTATGCCTTATTCCAATTTCTTTAACAATACTCTCATAGATCCAAGGGCTTTTTATTTTTGATTTTACAAGTCTATTAGTATATTGTGTTTTCTCTGTACTAATTTCAATAGCATTATTTAATACTTCATATAGCTTCTCCATACATATGTCCACATTATTGCACAACAGAATATGATTCCAATCAACTGACTCCAAAACATTCTGTACGCTCTGGAAATTTATTTTTTTTTAATGTAATATCCTGGATCCTTTGTGGATTTTATGATTTTTCATCTAAACTTAAAGCAAACACCTATCAATAAATGATCAGACACTCCAGTATCACACATTTCCACATTAAAACAATCTACATATCTAAATCTAACACAAAAAATGATCAATACAAGACTTAGATTGATTGGTTATTCTTGTAGGTTGGTTTATTACATTCAATAGTCCGTTGTTGCTCATTAATGGTAAATAATTTTCAGTTTGAATATTTTTTTTCAGTAGGTCAATATTAATGTCACCAATATAAATTATATTACTCTTTACTTTACTCAAATACTGTTCCAATTCTTCAACATATTTCTTAATAGCAAACTCATGTAATCTATAAACAGCTACTAGAGTAAAATTATGAAAATTTAACTTAAATTCCAAAAATAAACAATATGCAGAACTTAATTCAACTTTAACACGTTTAGCTTTAATACTGTTATCTACATAAACCATCACCCCACCTGCAGCATAGTTTTCGTTACAATTACTAAATAATGTATATCCAGGTAACTTATAATAGTCTATTTCATTATTCTTAATCCAAATTTCACTAAAGATTATTATGTTTACTTTCTTATGTAGGCTATTAATTTTTGCTTCTAGTAAGTTAAACTTATTCCTAATGCTTCTAACGTTTAGATGCATTATGGATGCATTATGCATTATGGTGTATTACTTGAAAAAAAACTATTATCTAAAGAATAGGATGTTACCTCACCCAGGAAACAATATGGTGGCTAGCTCAGAGATGGGTCGGGGTCGGTGGTCCTAGAAGGTCTAGCACTTATACTGGAATGGTCTTTAGGGCGCCACCTCATTTGCAAGATACACACACAGGGGGAGAATGAGGAAACTATCCCTGACGCCGGAAGAAGATGAAATGTCCTTAGAGTTAGAGAAGTAAAGGAATATTATTCTCGGTCCGCTGTTGGGTCGGGAGGGTAAGGCCGGCTTTTTACACAGTATTACTAAGATCAGGTCTAGGTCGACGCCATGAACCCTACCTACTGTATAACTTATAATCAATACTAAAAGTTAAAACTATCCAGTACACAACTAGTTTCAGCTCTTCATTAAACATTGACAGATTGTTAATAATATCGATTGCTTGGATTAAAATGATCGAATGTTAATATCTACAATCTGTGGTGCAAGTCAACACAATTCTGGTAACTGAACGAGCAGAGAGGATTAATCAATGAGGCACCTGTTTCGATAATTTGAGCTTAATTTAATGCCAAGGCAATAGAAAGTAAAAGCCACTCAATAAATACACACACAAGAAATCACATGCATCAAGGGTTCATGCCCTAATAAAACATAAACACAATAATATATCTATTGTTCATGCAAAATAAAAGTAAACCTTGCTAAATTAATGAGAAACAGTTCGCTCAAGCAAAAAAAGAGCTATACCCTAATAATGAAGCTATAAATAAATATACTTTTCAAACAAATAGGCTATAACTATGTTAAATGATAGGATGTACTAGTTTGCTCGAGCAAAATAAATCTAGCCAATACATAGATAATTAGCGGTGGCCACCGAAAAAATAATAAATAGGACACATATATCTTAACAGAGAATAAATAGAACAATTATTAATACATGTTTAAAATGACAATATTATAGACTATGGAAACAGCCAATATACTATTCAGCTTAGTTCATATAACTTCACTCTTAAAGTGGCAAATACTGAGTCTGTTTCTGTGTCCCACACAAAGGAATAGTGGTCACCGATGCGGTCGAAAGTTATAATTAAGAGTTAGACTTATCGGTTGGAAGTCTGATAAGGTCCGTCCTGGGGCGATAGTGGCATGTCAAGGCCATCCAGGTGTGAAGAGACGATGCCGGCCGACCGGGATGCAAGGGAACACGTCACAGCCAAACTTGTGTCGTCGACCAGAACCCTTAAACATTAATTCCTCATTCCTAATTAAACTATACCATTTAAGGAGAACAATTAATCCTGAATTCAGTAATAACATAATTTGTTTGCCAGAAATAATGCAGGTACTACATTGGTAAGGCTTTAAAGCACAGTGCCAAGGACACATTAATTCATTGTGAAACAGGTTTATATACATAATATAAGTCAAGTTAGTAATAATAATAAAATTGACTATTACTAGTAATATAGTAATACGTTGAATGCCATTCTCAAGCCAATTAATAGTTTCAGGCCAATTGAGTAGGCCACAATCACCTTGAAAAGTGAGTGAATTGAATGGTGATTTTAATTTCAAACAAGAATAAATCATATTAAGCTACTCAATTATCGTACATATCAACATACACCAAGTAATGGCAGGGTTTTGAGATAAACATATTTTTATAACAAGTATCCAAGATTCAATATACATGCAGGGAGACATTCATTTGTAAATAATATGATTGTACTTTATATAAATAGTAGAAACTAGAAATAGCCTGAATAAATAGTAAAATAACTTTTAACAAGTAACAAGTATTGATAGGTTACACATCAAACAACTAGTTCAGCGTTAATTTAATTTGAAACAGGACCATTCTTATAGGATAACCATTACGATTAATAAATATAGTTTTTCATGGTAACAATGATTTGAAATCTCTAAATTTGTAATACATAAGATTGAACATAAATTAATTTTCCTATACCAGCCGGCCTTAGTCCTGAATGTAATGAAGTTTGACATCATGTTAATCGGTTGATTGCAAAATAACTCTCGGGATAATTGATTCCTTAGATGTAGCAGAATTTATATATTGCACTGTTCTTACCTCAGAGTCCAAGAAAATCTCGAAATAATTACAAGACGACGAGAAAGACCTGAGGGTGGCAAACGATGATCCTCGAACTTCAACTTTTCTTCACAACGTGGTCCTTGCTCGTTAACGTGACTGTTGCGTACATCACGGCTGATAATAGCGCTATCTAGGTCAAGCTTGGCTACTGGGTCAATCTACGGATTTTTTAGATTCGCCGTTAAGTGGAGAGCGGCAATATCTGACCATTTTCGCTAATCATTACCTTACGGTGTCAGACAATTACGGGCGCGCACCGCAACTGATTAATTCTAAAACGGGGTGATCAGTCCCGTTTCCGAGTGCAGATAAGGCCTATGATTGCGAATCGTTACAAGGAAACAGGCCATTAATGACTCTCTATTACATCATTCATATTTTAACGTATCTGTTTCTAATATTAAAAACACATATTCCCTTTATACCTATACTTGTACATATGCCTAAGATGTAAACTACTTTAACAGACATAAAACATTTTCACAATATATCTTCATGCATTTCTGGCCAGTTGCCTTTCTTACAAATATCTTTCCATCGTTACACCATACAAAAGAATAGCCTACCTCTCTAGACTTTTCCTTAGTGAGCCAAAGTAAGTTTTTAGTTTCCGGGGTGAGGTGATCATTCACATAAACTTTGTTGTTTGTGAAAACTTTGTTAATTTCACTTGCCTTTAGTTCCTTCTTCTTCTTGTAGGCAGCTACAATCGTCTCTTTCATCCTCCTATCCTTGAGTTGGGCGACCAGCGGTGATGCGGCTCTAGGTCGGAAGGTCGGTACTCTGTGGGCTGCCATCACATCTTCCGCCCTCAGCACAACCCCCAGTGCAGCACCCACGTCTGTAGCTAAGCTCACAGCATCTTCGTTAGTAGTCACTGGTATTCCCTGGATCTCCACATTACATTTTCCAGAATACTGTTCTGCACGTCTCATTCTAGTTTTTAGGCTATTGACTTCTTCACATAATACTTTATTGCTTTCCTTTAATTCTTTATTTCCCTTCTTTAGGTCTTTGTAGTTTTCTGATAGTTGGGCCATCTTCATGTTTGATTGATCCAATTTGTCAGAGACAACCTCTAGGGCTAACTTGAATTCATCAAACTGCTTTCTATATTCTTTAAGTTCGGAGGAAATTTCAGCGTTAAAACTACTCAGAATATTTACCAGAGCATCATGATTGGTAGCTGGTGTTTCTTCCTTACCAAAATTCCTTGTAGCAGAGGTTAATTGTTTTGGCCGACAATCATCACAGGTCCACTCCTTTTTAGAACCTCGTGTTTTCAGCGAAGCGTATGTTTCACTGGCACACTCATAGTGAAACACCCTGCCACAGTTTCCAAAACACACAATAACCTCTTCAGAACTTATTTTCTGATTACAAATCACACACAAGCCCGACATTGTCACTATTTTGATTTTACCTTAATTTTGTTAAATAAAAGTAGTCGAGATCGTTTCTAACCTCAAACAGGCGCAAAGTGCTTATAGCAACTCATGCACAAACGTCTGAACTGTACGAGTGACTGACTGCTACTCTAAAGGATGTACATATTTCCTTTCAGTTAAACTGCAATTGTCTATGTATCCGTAAAACTGATCAAGAATTAAATGAGGTACAGATTAAAATTTTGCATGCAACGTTAGCTAACCCATTACTACGCAATATGAGGAATAGCGTATTCCTACCTTGTTTAAAATACCTTTCAATATCAATTTGTGCATACGCAATAGTTATAAGGCCAAATAAGATTACGTCGAACTATAAACATTATTTATTGTGCTGGTATACCAATTACATGGTATACTTTAGATAAAAATAAAAAAATTAATAATAAATAAAATTTTATTTTAGAATTGTAAATGGATAGGGAATAAAAAATAGTAAATTTATATTGTAATCCAGCGGCAGGCACGACGCGCTTGGAATCTGGTCTAGACCTGACTTGATGGCAGTGATTGCCAAACAATAGTCTACAGTGGACTCAATCTTTTGTTAGGCGGCGAACCTGCGTTGAGAGAGATTCAAACAGGCCTGCAGGAACAGGAGCGTAGTCGGTGCAGGCCGAGAAAACACGCTCTGCTTCCATTCCGAGTTGAGAAGCGATAGAGTAAAGTCTTTGTGCGAGTTTAAAAGTAGTGTCGGGCGTAGGATCCGTCGGTATAGATTATTTTAATACCGAACTCCAAGACCTTCACGACCAAAGAGCTAAGTACTTTTGACTGAATTATTAAAATTTTCTAAATTTGAAATTTGAAAATTTAAGAAGTGAATTAATTTGAAATTGGAATTGAAAATTGAAATTAACGATCAAATTCTGTTGAGTGTGGACTAATATATATCTAAATTGTAAAGGAGTTATTTATTTAAAGTCAAACGTAAAAATTTAATTGAAATTATAGGGATTCTAGTTAAAATTAAGAGCTGCAGGTGCTGCACCATATCCTGTAGGAACTTGTGAAAAATTCCTGTTGAGAACTGTTTTAGTTTTGTTTGAGAATTTTATTTTAAAGAAGTTTATAATTTTTATTTTATTAGTTTTGAGAAGAAGCCCTTTTTATTTTATTTCATACAAATTTATTCAAGATTATTATTTTATTTTTATATTTTATACACACGTATTTAGAGGACAGTGAGTCCATGTTAAATCGAAAGTGCCTTGCCTAAGGAAGTAGTAATTTTAAACTATTGTGCAAAACAATTCATTGGTGGAATACAAGGTTAACAATTGAAGTTTGAATTGATTTAATAAACCTGAATATTTCAAAAAAGGTGCAGTTTTAATTTCCACCAGTATCTACTTAAATCTTATGAGTTCGTGACTATTTAGGGTCATCATAATAAAAACAAAAAATTTTGTATATTAACATTTAGTATAGCTGGTAATGTTTCTACCACGTTATCTCAAAAATAGAAACGGTAAAATGATGGGAAAGTTTGCAAATTATTGCAATTGTAGCTACGGGAAGTTTTTAAATTTATGAGGTTGAACTCAAATTAATTGTTGACTTAATTTTGAAATCAAAAAATGTAACTAAAATTCACAGGCTCAGTTATCTTGATTCAATACTATGTATTTTGTAATAGTTTATTATTTTGAATAACTTGTACAGATATCATACTTAACATAAAGATAATTTGCCGTAAAGGATAAAATTATATTATATGTAATATATTATATTAACCTATAACTAAATAATATACAATAAAAAACTAAATATTTGATTTATTTAAGGTTTTTAAATGATAATGTTTGCCTTAGATTTTAGATTGCTAATCAATATATTGTGAGTATCTTTGTTACAATGTTGATTTATATAATTCTTCTTTCTTGTTTGATCTTTCTCTTTTCCTTTCGATATACAAAATTTCCATGTTCTTTTTAATATTTGATTTAGTTATTGTCAATTTCTAATAAATATTCAGCGAAATTTAAATTTTTTGCAGACCTTTTTTTCTTTCAAAGCTTTTATATGTTATAAAAATCAGCGGTGTAGTATTTCTGAACCCTTTGTTATCAAATGTATTGTCTTTGTTTATTGCTATAAAAACTTCATCGCACCTAGGCGAGATGGGAGCTATTGTATGTCAGCGACACGGCATCGTAAATCTGTCACATATACACGTTGTCAATGAAACACTTACTCAGTGATATTGTTAGCACAAACAAACCAGAGAAATTGAAAATCATTTCAGTAACAATATTATTTTGCTAAATTACAACGCCAATTTATTGTTATTGTGTTATAAATTTCATTTCCCAAACTATTCTTTCACGAATAAAATATTATTTTCTTCTGTTATCTATTTTCAACAGCTTAATACCTACTTTAATCAAAGAGGTATTTTATATCATGCACATAGCGCTATTTTAAGTTCAAAGAATAAGCATAATATTACAAATAAATCTTATATTATAATGCAAAGTATTAAATAGTTTAACGTCACGCATAATTTATAATTAATGTTATGTGTTTCGTTTAATATATTACAAGTAGAAGCATTAAAATGAACAGCGTTCGTGTGCCGTTAGGATACACCAATAGGTACTTTACAGCGTATCATCTCCATATACTATTGTTATAATAATCAATTAAATGGTTGCCTTTATAAATATATATTCTCTGTAAACTTTATTAAAAATAACGTTCAATTAAATATGTGTATTTCATTTATATTATCATCTATATTATCATCTCTTCAAAGTATTTTATCTTTAGTGACTGGTTGCAAGACGAGATATCTAGCGGCATATTAATATTATTTTGGATTATTCTCAGATTTGTTTTGTTAACTTTAAAGCTTATGTACTTTACATGCATCTCTCTTGTGTAATAAAATGAGATCTATATTTATTACTACTTTGGCATTGTTTATCGCCGATATTATGTGCAAGTCTGAAAATGGTTTCCACAAAACAGGTAAGACGAATACTGTTTTACTCATTACTAATACTTTAAGGGGCGATAAATCATATGCATACTATATTAAATCATTTGAATTGTGTTTCCAAAACATCCTATAATCTATATATATAAAAATGAATGTTTGTATGTTTGTCTTTATGGAATCGTGAACTATTGGACCGATCATGATGAAAATTTGTACGTATATGTATTTTTCCACGGAGAAGGTTTATATGCTATGCCCCATTGATGTTATCCCTTTCCCGATTCAGGATTCCGCCCCACTGGTTACAGAAATACCCATAAGAAATGCATTGCAGCAAACATATGTTAACGTCTTTTCAAATTTTTAATCAGCTGTTTCTTTGTATATTATAAAATATAGAGCTGTCAAATTATTTAAAATGTAAGTACAATTAAATAGTTATGAAGGATTAATATTAATAAATATTTAATAAAGTTAGAAAGCATCTATCCGTGTGTGAACAGCCGGTTCAATTGGATCGGATACATTATGTGATTCGGAGTGCTGATTAACATCTTATAAATTCAAACGCATTTTTTACGTTGTTCCCGTACAATTATGCCTCCAAAGCGACAAGCAATTGGTCGATCTACACCTCAAGCTCGGAAGAAAAGAGCAATACGAGCCTCAGAATCAGACGAGCAACGAGTATTAAGGCTGGAAAATATTCGAGTACATGCCGCTGAAACCCGTTCGACGGAATCATCTGAACAACGAAAATTGAGGTTGGAAAACTAATCGAATACGTACTACTCAGGCCCCGTTCGTCTGAGACAACTGAACAACGGGAAAAGAAGGCTGCAAAATATTAGAATAAGCAACGTTCGATCAAGACGAGAACAGAGCTTACAGAACAGAGTGGTGGCCTATTTTTTCCTAGATGCGCCTGGTGGTACAGGGGAAGACTTTTCTTCTTTCACTCATTCTGGCAACCATACGATCACAAAATAAATATTGCACTGGCCATTGCATCATCTGGAATTGCGGCAACTCTTTTGGATGGTTGGCCGAACAGTGCATTCAGCATTGAAACTGCCGTTGAATTTGCAAAACACTGAGACACCAACATGCAACATCAGTAAAAACTCTGGAATGGGCAAATTACTCCAAACGTGTCAAATTATCATATGGGACGAATGTACAATGTCTCACAAGAAAGCAATTGGAAGCAATTGATCGTACACTGCGAGATTTGAGAGGAAACGAACAGATCTTTGGTGGCGCACTCATTTTATTGTCTGGTGATTTTCGACAAACGCTGGCCGGTTATACCACGTTCAACACCCGCTGACGAACTTAATGCATGTCTCAAATCATCAGTTTTATGGCGCCATATACAGAAATTGATTTTGAAAACCAACATGCGTGTACAACTACAACAGGATGCATCGGCTGAAAATTTTGCAAAACAATTGATGGATATTGGAAATGGGCGAGTGCAAATTGATGAATCTACGCAATGTATCACCTTGCCAGCAAACTTCTGTAAGATCACAAAAAGCATAGAATGAATTGGTGCAAAAAGTTTTTCCAAACATTGCACAAAGCTACAAAAATCTTCAGTGGCTCAGTACGCGTGCTATATTAGCAGCCAAAAAATATCGATGTCAATACCATTAACTTCAATATTCAGAATGGAATACCTGGCGAAACAACAATTATATAAGTCCATCGATACTGTGGTGAATCAAGACGAAGTTATCAACTATCCAACTGAATTTTTGAATTCGCTTGATTTGCCAGGCATGCCACCGCACGTTCTTATATTGAAAATTGGGCGTACCCATCATTCTTCTTCGAAACATAAATCCACCACGACTTTGTAACGGAACCAGACTCTCAGTCAAGAAAATGATGAACAATGTTATCGAGGCACAATTTTGACTGGAAAATTCAAAGGTGAAGACGTACTGTTACCACGTATCCCAATGATCCCAAACAGATATGCCATTCGAATTTAAACGTTTGCAGTTTCCGGTGCGACTCGCTTTCGCAATAACTATCAACAAAGCACAAGGACAATCGTTTGCAAGTATGTGGATTGAATTTGGAGAATCCATGCTTCTCACATGGCAGCTCTATGTGGCTTGCTCACGCGTTGGAAAAACCTTCTGATTTATTTGTTTACGCACCAGATGGAAAAAACAAGAAATATTGTGTATCCCACAGCCCTTCAATAAATATCGAATTTAATCGAAACGCTGCAATGTCACATTATTTTCGGAATGAACAAAATCCAATAAGGTGACTCAAAATGAATTGTATATGTGTGTGTAGTGTCAGCTGGTCAGCTGATTTAAAAATATAATTTATTTTTAATATTGTAAAAAGATATAGGACCATCTGTTTTGTCTTGGTCATTATTAAAAAGAGTTATCATCCTCTCTCTGTAAAATACAATACTATTATTTTGACTAATTATATATCTTTAATTTCTTAATATAGGGAATGATAAACGTCTCACCTCTACATTTGGGATTGAACGTCTACGGACCACCAGTTATCACCCACAACCCAATGGGTATGGTCGAACGTTTTCACCGTCATCTAAAAGCGGCCATTATCTGTCCACCCGGAATTCAAGCTGGCTCCAAGCCCTCCCTCTAGTCCTGCTTGGTATCCGAAAACGTATACAGAGAAGATTTAACAACGTCCTCTGCTGAACTAGTATACGGAGAACCCTTACGTCTACCTGGATCACTCCTTGCCAGCCCTCCGGGGTTGGGACGCAGTGAAGGACATCTCTGACCTTGTTGTCAGGCTGCAACGTCAAACATCTCGCCTTCAACCTGTCTTCTGGCTCAGCTCACAGCAAACCTCAGACATTTGTCCTTCCAGGAATTTATCAACATGCACTCATGTTTTCTTACGTGACGATACTGTGCGTCGAGCCCTGCAACCTCCCTACAGCGGACCTCACAAAGTGCTCAGCCGTGACGACAAAACTATGACCATCCAGATCGCGCAGATAGAAGCTCTAAAGTAAGCATTGACAGAGTGAAGCCTGCTTACATCCTACCTGACCCTTCCCCACAGCCTCAACCAAGAAGCGCCCACACACCGGTACCCAGCATCGGTACACCTGCTGCAGACCCGGACAACGCAACACCAGAGTACGCTACCAGATTTGGTCGCAATGTGCGTTTACGGCTTGATCCCTGACTTCCAGTCTCCCTAGGGGGCTCATGTAGTGTCAGCTGGTCAGCTGATTTAAAAATATAATTTATTTTTAATATTGTAAAAGATGATATAGACCATCTGTTTTGTCTTGGTCATTATTAAAAAGAGTTATCATCCTCTCTCTGTAAATACAATACTATTATTTTGACTAATTATATATCTTTAATTTCTTAATTAGGGAATTATTTAATAATATATCCGTGACGACAAAACTATGACCATCCAGATCGCAGATAGAAGCTCTAAAGTAAGCATTGACAGAGTGAAGCCTGCTTACATCCTACATGACCCTTCCCCACAGCCTCAACCAAGAAGCGCCCACACACAGGTACCCAGCATCGGTACACCTGCTGCAGACCCGGACAACGCAACACCAGAGTACGCTACCAGATTTGGTCGCAATGTGCGTTTACGGCTTGATCCCTGACTTCCAGTCTCCCTAGGGGCTCATGTAGTGTCAGCTGGTCAGCTGATTTAAAAATATAATTTTATTTTTTAATATTGTAAAAGATATAGACCATCTGTTTTTGTCTTGGTCATTATTAAAAAGAGTTATCATCCTCTCTCTGTAAATACAATACTATTATTTTGACTAATTATATATCTTTAATTTCTTAATTAGGGAATTATTTAATAATATATCATTCCCTATATGTGTATTGAATATTTCCTTCAAATTTATTGAATATTTCCTTCAAATTTATTTTAGTTGGTGGCGTAGCAACGCGCGCAGGGTAAGCTAGTTTTAACCGTATAAAAATCACGCTGTAGACTATTACACTGTCAGACCCATCCCTCAGTTGCGGAGCAAATAAAACATTTTTTAAATCGTGAGTTGTAACAATTAAAGGTACTTTGTAGCCTGGATTATTTACAACATAATATTGATTGTAGCATGGATTATTTACAACATAATATTGATTGTAGCATGGAAATTAAAATGTATGTACCATTCTATAATTAATATTAAAAGTACCTAAATAATGATGTAAAGCGACAAAACACGTTTGGTTTCGTACAAAATATAAAAATATTATGATTTATACAGATTAAAATTATATACAAATGTATTAGCTTCCATAAGAATATCTAGGTATTGTACTACTCGAATAGTGTTTTTCTAAGAAAATGTATAAATTGTATTTACACTACTAACTACTATTAGTATCCTGATCGCTAACAGATACCTCTAAATATGTTTTGCTATGTAGTAATGCACGCATGAGGTTATTAATACATTAAATAAAATCTAGAGCACATATGCTATTCGCAGATGAAACAGTAAATCATATGCTATTAAATCCCTCACCAAACAAAAGAGGCATAGCGTTGGCATACCGAGTAATATACTTCAACGACGCACAGTCAGTCGCATAGTAGGAGACTTTCGGTACTTAGTTTTAGTTTTAATAAATGATGGAATTTTAATGAAATTGTGTTTTTTTTTTTTCAAAAATTGTATATTTGTCAGAAACCAAGAGCAGAACTTGGGGATGTTAAAAATTTAGGAAAAGGCTAGAAAATATTTACAGTATTTACTACTCGTGTTTAGTAATTTTTTATTAAGTTATTTTTGCATAAAATATCTAAGATTTCATAAGTTCACTGCTACTTATTTGCACAGAATATACATCACACCCCAACTGGAGACTGCTACCCAGTAACAACTGCGGGAGACCGAAGAGCTTTCACGATAGTTTTAGTACTCGGGTTTTTGGCGGCTATGATGCTCAGTTGGGCCAGTATCCTTGGATGGCTGAACTAGTAGTGGTAAATGCCAGAGGTGACATAATATTATTGTTTTATTAACTTCTACTATTAAATTTTTAAATATTATTGATATAACAATAAGGACGCAACGAAGTGTTTACTGTATTTAGTATTACTTTATTCAATCGATTACAAACGTGTGAGAATTTAGTTATTTATGTTTGACTCCATACAGCTCAACCTAGTCGCTATTTAAAACTAACTATAACTTTTTGTACGTATCTGGGTCAATTTTAGACGTGTTCAATGTTCAAAATCGGGATGTTAAAACCAAATTTACAAAAATATCTATTGGTAAACTGAATCCCACACAAAAAATCCATACGCATCAAATATAGTTTGGCTGATCCATAAGAGAATAAAAAAGTGTTTTATTCAAAAATCTGAGTGTCTATTTGCATTGCCTAAGAATAGAAATATATTTTTAACCAAAAGAAAGTTTTCCATGAGAAAGTAATTAATCATTAGCAGCGCTACTTTTCATAGGAGCCGAATTATAATGGTATCGACAGGGTTTTAAACGTTCAACGTAAACGTTTTTCTTTGATCATGTTTTTTACTCTGATGTATGAAGACCAGACACTTATTAGTTATACCATTGTCTCTAAACCAGACGGACGACAGAATTAGCCCATCATTATATATTTTTAAACATTTTCATGTAATTCTATTTTCAACATCTATTAAAACTAGGTTATGTGGATATGCAGAGGTTTTGGACCCTGTACTATTAATTTTGACAAACCTAAACTAAATACATCTATTAGCAAAGAGTTAACATTAATTTTAATAATTAATAGATTAACTGCGATATCCCCCATTAGTTCCTGCAATAGTTACTTTTACTACTCTTTTTCACAATATTTTGGTAATAATTACAATTTCACGTAATTATTATTAATTATATAAATGTATATTATACAATTATTAATATACCTGTTCATTTGGAGTGCGTGGAACATCCTACATCTACTTTACAATCTGGTGAATTGATTTACTAGGTTCTCTCTGCATTAGTTTTAACCATTATTTTTCATTGAAAATTGCTTTAACATTTCTTATCAGTTATATTTGTTTTTACTTTAATTTGAATCTATAAATAGTATATGGGGAATAAATTGAGTAAAACACTAAACACAAATGAACTAATCATAGAGTTGCTCTATTCCTCCAATTTTTTTCTTTTAAAATGTTTTATAAATAATATATTATTAAACTATTCTAAATTTTTACTGTACAAATAATCTAATTTAAATTTAATTTTTAGATCATGGCCATGCGTGCGGTGGATCAATCATTAGTAACAAGTATATTGTCACCGCTGCTCACTGCTTTGAAGTACCTTATGCGTAAGTTGTAGTAAATGTTTGAATGCAAATATGTATATTATCTTTAATTTTATAGTTTTGTGGTTCTTAGCGTCCTTTTATAAATTTAACGTTTTGTGATTATGGGATAAATAGAAGAGGCACGTATTTTAGTTAATATCTTCCAACCCATGTATGTGTTCCGCCGAAAAGGGCAGATTTAGCAACTTAAACTGTACCAAATAACATTAGGCTATTGCCATATTTTACACCTTTCAGGGATACAGAAATGTCATTTGAAATGTATTTTATGTTTAAAATACATGCTTATTTTGTTGTTTGAGAGCATGTGTGTCGTGTACAGCGACACACAAATTTGTAGGCAAATGGTGTACCTGATACAAAAGTTTGTATAAATGTCTTAGTATTACACAATGGCTTTTTCTTGACTAGAATGAGCCTGTTTTTGTTTATGTATATATATATATTTAAATATATATATATATATATATATATATATATATATATATATATTTAAATATATAAAATATATATATTTAAATAAATATATATATATATTTAAATATATATATATATATATATTTAAGGGTTGTGTTTTAATTACTTTCTACGGTGCCTTCTTTTCCGTTTGCTGAAAGACTGAACGATTTACATGTATTGCATTTAACATTCTGTTTATCTGAAACAAGCAGTGAATTATTAAATTATTATTTTCATCATTATGTTTAATTATAAAATAATATTTAGAACTCCTATTGACTTGATGTTTAGTTAAATGATTACATGTATATTTAATATGTATGATCAATGATTAATATGTAATAAAACTGAAGGTCTAGATATTTTCCAGGTTAATAGTGAAACTAGGAGAACTAGAACTAGATACCAACGTTGACTGCACACCGCTATTGACAAGATGCGCTCCTCCAGCTATATATGTAGATATTGAATTGGTTATAATACACCCCAAGTACAGGTTAACTGGAGGGTACTCAAGATATGATGTGGCACTCGTCCGTTGCAGACAAGAAATTCAATTTAATGGTAATATTGCCCCATTTCTTATGTCAAGACTAACTGTAAGCTATATCTTTAAATTATCATACTGTAATATAGCAGCTTCCTCCTTCCATAACACTCGAGTCAGTTAATAAGGAACAATTTCTATATATTTATTAATTAAATTATGAATCTAAAGTAGAAACCGTATACATAAAACTACATATAATGAAAATCTCAAAATTTGTTTTCTTTACCGCACATAAAATATATTGATACAACGATAAAATATTCTGTAGAGGATACCAACTAATCAGATAAACAAGAGATAACTAAACAGACAACTTTTATTAGTAAATGGCTGCAGCGTTAATTTTTTTCGTGGTATTGGATGTTTATTCTCATGTTGGAAATTTACAATGAAAGTTATGTTTTATTACTGAAAGATAATAATACTTCACTTATCCCGTGGTGCCTTTGATGAGGCAACATCCACATTGTGCATTATCAATGGTGCATTTAATGTGGAAACACATGCTATTTATGCAAACGTTGATACTTTATAGCTCCTATACGAGTAAGTTAAGGAGAATAATGTCAGAAAAACGTCAAACAAATTCTAAGAAAAACAATGAAAAAATGTTGAATTGCAAAGTATATATAAATATGTGTGTATGTGTGTGTGTGTTTGACTGTCAATAAACAGTTTACGTCCCTCAATTAAAATCTCCATTACGTTTAGTCAATTTTTAGATACGATTGGTAACACTCAAAAAGTGACACTGTTTATATGTAGTTAATTACTCTTTTAAAAGCACTACTTTTTAATCAATGACAAATAAAAAGGTGAATCCCGCCACCTTTAAGAATGATTAATGAATGATACGCAGGAAGTGAATGAGGCAACACTTCAATGTTGCTGACATAAATGGATGAATATAAGTTATTGTATAATTCTAATAACATATCAGTATTGTACACTAAAGCACGACTTGAGCTATTAGAAATATATTTAGGTTAAACAATTTCCTAATAAATTCCTCTGTATCAATATAATAACCTAAACACCAACATTGCATAATATTGTATATTTTATTTTTATTGTATAAAATACTTGACACACAAAATACTGTGATATGACTATGTACAATTAACATTTATTCCTAAAATGTGTATAACATATCACAATTCAGACTTTTATTTATGGATATATATATGTAATGGATAACATGTATGTAAACGTAAGATTTATGTTTTGGAAGGTTATAAACATAAGTTATTTTGGAAAATAAAATTTCTTATGAGTTTAAAAAATAGGTATTTCAATAATTACCACATTGATCGCTTTTTACGTTCAATGACAAGGCCATGTAGAATAAATAAAAACTACCCTTCTCAATATCTAAACCTTTAAGACTGTCAGCGGCAAAGTAATTTGGAATTTGTAAGGTATTTACATTGTAATTTTTTTATATTAAAGCTAAGTCAAAATTATAAGTTGCAATGTGTCAGCGATTTTTACTCTACAATTAAAATTATCTTTATTTTTATCTAATAAGTTAAGTATAATTATGATTTAAACATTCCTTTAATGGATATAGTTGCCAGATAATAAAAGCCTTTGGTAATTCACGCCTTAAATATTTAAATTATAAAATTCGTCCTGCCTAAAATCTCTGCTTAAACATAACTATTGATATTTCGAAGTACGAAATTGATTGTATTCAAGGTTTTCACGAATTGATTATGAGTTAATAAAGTTTGATAGCAATAATAAAAGTTGGTAGAGCGGCAACCAGATACATAGACAGAGACACAGACAGGTAGGCAGTTGAAAAGAAAGATACTTATACAGGCGGAACCATACACATATATTACACATACACAGGCGGAAGCATACACATGTACTACATAAACACAGGCGGAAGCATACACATATATTACACATACACAGGCGGAAGCATACACATATACTACATATACACAGGCGGAAGCATACACATATACTACATATACACAGGCGGAAGCATACACATATACTACATATACACAGGCGGAAGCATACACATATACTACACATACACAGGCGGAAGCATACACATATACTACACATACACAGGCGGAAGCATACACATGTACTACATAAACACAGGCGGAAGCATACACATATATTACACATACACAGGCGGAAGCATACACATATACTACATATACACAGGCGGAAGCATACACATATACTACATATACACAGGCGGAAGCATACACATATACTACACATACACAGGCGGAAGCATACACATATACTACACATACATGGGCGGAAGCATACACATATACTACACATACACAGGCGGAACCATACACATATACTACATATACACAGACGGAAGCATACAAATATACTACATATACACAGGCGGAAGCATACACATATACTACACATACACAGGCGGAACCATACACTATACTACACATACACAGGCGGAAGCATACACATATACTACACATACACAGGCGGAACCATACACATATACTACACATACACAGATGGAAGCATACACATATACTACACATACACAGGCGGAAGCATACACATATACTCACATACACAGGCGGAAGCATACACATATACTACACATACACAGATTGAAGCGGCTGAGAGTCTTAAAGTCATTTTGCGATGAGTGGGTGTCCATAGCAGTTGGCTTTACAAACTCTATATCAAAGTTGAAAATTTTAAACTTAATTCTATTGGGAGTCACTCTATGGCCAGAATATTATCTATGGGAGTACGTGTTGACTTTAATTCTGGCTGATTATGTAGGGTCGCATTAAGATAAATCAGTAATTTTCTTAATTTATTTTGCAGAACAAATTGAAACTAAAGATAAATGACATTTCATGCACTTTGTTTATAGATTACATCAAGCCGATTTGTCTACCTACATTTCCTATAGATGAGAGTGTTTTATTAAACTCGACATTGCAAGTAGCAGGATGGGGAGTGTCAGAAATAGGTAATACGGTATATCGCTTTTCATTTTATTGATTTTTTGGTACAAAATCATTCATACATTTCCAATTCAATCACGTAAACTTTAATATATATATATATATATATATATATATAATGTTTACTACTTGTAATAATATACAGTAAGAAAATAAGGAATTGATAACATACACATTAAATTCTTTGTTATTTTTTAAATTTGGAATATTAGATTAAATAGAAAATGTTTATTTTTTTACCGCTCCCTTCCTCACGAAATTAGTACTACAGAAGTTAAAACTAAGATATAATATCGTTTTCATGTTATAGATTTTTGTTTAAAATAGTTTATGTGTTTCTAAATCGAACCAAGTAAACTTTAATATACTGACATATAATTGTTTTCAACTTGTAATAATAAACAGTAACAAAATGAAAAATTTATAACATTTACTTTATATTTTTTGCTAGTTTACAATTTTGTAACAATAGGTAAAATAGTACAGGTTAAAATTTTATCGGTATTTTATTTACAGGATCCATTGCTACAAAAATTGAAACCACAATACAAAGACAGATCGAAATTAATTTTTCCAAGATACATTTATGAATGTGGTTTTATCATAAACATCTTTAAAATTCTTGTAGAAGATTAAATTCAATGTTTCTTGAAGCAAAAAACTAAAAAAGAAACCTTTGTTTAGGCCTAAATGCTTTCTTGGAAATGTTAGCAAGAAAACAGTCAGTAGCCAAATTTTACATTTTTATGTACACAAACTAAAAATGTTCGTATGAAATATCCATCCTAAGAACATTGAACACTTGTACCTAATAAACTACGTCTGTGTTTTTCGCTTTCTTTTAATTTATTATAAATGAATCGAAATTTATGTTGTAGTATTGTATTTTTTACATTCATTTATTTCCTTATAACGAATCTTATATAGAGATGGTGGTTCAATAGTTAGTATACTTATTGTACATTAAAAAGAAATTTAAGATTTGCATGCTGTGAAACATTTTGATTTAACATGGAATACTGGATAAACTATTAATGGTTAGCAAAAAACAATACAACATACGCTATGATGTATTCAAATACTATTAAAATTGAAATCATGGATTAAACATATTGAAAAATACCATATAGTATGCCCTTTAATTCTAATTGGATACGTTCATAACAAACTATTTGTGTATTTTAATATTTCAAAGTAAAATAAAACAGATTTATTTTTACAGATGAAACAAATAATTTCTTGCAAGTCTTAAACGCCCAGTTCGTGCCAAAAGTATACTGTATCGCTCTCTTCAACAATGCTCTCATAGACCGACATATCTGCCCAGCTCCTTACGTGAACTGGTGTAATGTGGATATCAATGATGAAGTTATATGTGCAAATGTAATCAGAGGAAAGGGCACGTGTTTTGGAGACTCGGGTGGACCCCTGATGATGCAGCATTCAACATCCGGTAGTATTTCTACGGTTCTTTTAGGAGTTCTGTCATACGGGTTACCAGACCCCTCGTGTGCCAGCGGCGTACCCGATGTATACACGAGTGTGCCAGATGTAGTACTTTGGATACTAGATAGCATTTATGTATGAATATTGTTTCATTGTCATTGTGAAGTAATGGGATATGAATAGAACAAAGTAGAGGTGTATTTTGAGTATTTTTCTTCCTACTAAACTGTCATACGCAGCATTCCTGTACATTGAATGGTTACGAAGACGTGAGATATTTAATTGAGTTATAAATAAATATGTTTTATTATAAGTAAACGTAGTAAATAGACCTCCAATTTGGGGAAACATATTTTTGAGTTTGTGTGTGTGTGTGTGCGTGCGTATGCAGGTGTGTTTTTCCGCGTTTGTAGGTGATTGTGTTTGCATATTAGAAAGAGTAGAGATGTAAAAAAGTGTAAACACTCTTAAAAACTAATAATGATGATGGTATTGTAAGGAAGGAAGATAATTTTCACATTATAGCTATGCTTATTTTACTGAAAATTAATACAATTACTATTCTTACAGAAACATATATTAGTAGTTTTCATCAATAAACAGTGAACTTTAACACATTTAAAAAGTCGCGTCACCATAAAAAATTTATATTAGCCGCATTCTCCTAGTTCAATAATTTAATGTAATTTTATTTTAACCAAGTACGTACACTTGATTACATAACTAAATTTCTGTTGCAAGAAATGACGCTAATGTTTAATACAATAAATACCCTATAATATGTATTAAATATTGTAAACTATTAGGATTACAATGAGCTATAATTTTACTAATGAATTCATGCAAGCTTTAAAATTTTCACTTTTTAACTCTTTTATATTAACCGTTATTTGTCTTCAATGTCTGGGTGGGAGAGATTAAGGTAAAACGTTTCTTAAGATATAAACATTTTATAAGGATATGCAATTCAACTGTGGTAAAATAATAGTACTTCTGTCCCTCCTTTTAATTCAGTTTAAATATTAACACCTACCATGTATACCGGAAGGTTTACATGTAGTGCAATCTAAGTGTAAAGGAGCAGTTTTGTTTACATCATAACGTGGTCTAGTAATTTTAGCTAGAATTGGTAGAAAAATGTTTAACGTAGTTAATCGCCCTCGTGACGGAGTTTGCGAAAGATATTTGTGATTTTCTTCTATCGTGACCAAAACCGCAATAATCCATAAAGAAAATATGTATCAGTAAAACAAACTTTACATATGTATACAACTTTACATAAGTCTTATAGGCAACCATGATGTAAATGAGAAAATTACAGAATAAATATATTTTTAAATATGATTAGAACCACTAAAAGATACTTTAACAAGTGACATATTAACGTACAAATCCTAAGTGTCTATATACATGCAATATGATTTTATAGTGAGTTGTGTGTAAGCTTTTATTATATAAACACAGATATGAAACTTAATTTTATGAAAATATGTATGTTGTGTCTAATTGGATAAGGACATTTTCATTAGTTGACTTAAGGTTTTTTATTACACTTTATTCCTTCACGTAAAATAATAATACGTAAAATATGAAACATTTGGAACTATGGAGTTAGACTGACCATCTTAAAGACTGTCACTCGGTAGGCTGAAGTAATTTCCTTTTATATTGCCCAGGAATGTGCTTTTTTCATATTATCTGAAATGCCATCTGACAACAATGAAAAGACATGATATATAAAAACCAAGTAGGAAGAGACCTCAACTATCAGAACACGTATAATATTACATATTATATTATATATATATATATATATATATATATATATATATATATATATATATATATATACATACATACATATATATATATATATATATATATATATATATATATATACATATATATATACATACATATATATATATATACATACACACACACATATATATATATATATATTATTATCATACGTGCTTCCCTATTTGGCTGTGCGCGCGCGCGTGTGTGTGTGTGTGTGTTAAATATATATGTATATTACTCAATACTAGAACAACAAAAATTATATAGTGTTGAAATACATTATTGATGGATAATTTTCAATAATACATAGTAAAATAGAGAAATATTAAAAAATCAACATAAAAGACCAGCTTATATAATTTGAAAACACTAATAGTTATTAAAATAAAACAGTCTTCTTAACGTTTTATCATTAGAAACAAATTCTTGTACAAATTCTGATTTCAATATTGTGTACTTCTAGAAGAGTAACTACGCCACATATTGGTTCCACGTAAAACACTGTTAGAGATATATTGGCTTTCCCGCAGAGAGTTTTAGTTAAAACACTCTTTTATCATATTCCATATCCCTGCTTTTTATAAAGTATAAACATATATTAAGCATTCTCCATGTTTCGAATTTGACACCTTTAGGTAATATTTATCCATATAATAAGTGCAACTCAGATTTACGTTTCATTTATAGAGTTGAAAATAAGTTCAACATGTTCAACCTCTTTTACATTTAAGGTCCACTCAGTTACTGTTTCCTTTAAACACATATATAAAATCCTATACCAAAAGTTGCAAAAATATGATGAGTGTATTGAAATAATTTAGCTAAATATTACGTTATGAAATTATTTATTAAAATATGATATTGTTGCGCTCTAGCTGTTTACTAACTTGTTTTTTGCAGATGATTTCTCATTTTCATCATAATTACCCGTAACACCAATATTAAAATATTCCTTAACTCTTGGCGAAGTTATTGGAGTAAGTACCAATATCAAAATTCATTGTTGCTCATACAAAATTTATCTTCACGCTAAATTTAAAATGCATAGATTAGATCGTGTTCTAGATACCGTGAGCACAGACAGTCTAATATTCTGGAAATTGTACAGTTACTACGTTTTAATAGATTAATAGAAAGGTAGATTGATTTGACTGAGACTGTTTGCGAATCTATAAATGTCATTAGAAATTGATACTAAAATTAATAAAGGCAGCCAAATTATTAAATTTTCTAATGAGGTTGTTTTAAACCCATGAAAATGTTGAAAGTAGTTTTTATGAAAAATTTATTCTGTTTGTTAGTCTATCATTTATATATAATTTTTCTAAAAAGTAGAGCAGTGGTCTGTTGCATGTGAAATACAACACAGGTTTAGGTTTCAAGGCATACAAGTACAGTATAATGTATCTGAATTAACACTAATGATTTAAATTGGAATTTTAATTCTTGTTCTGAAAAGTTACATGCATCTGATTTTAATCCTCCTTAAATATTGTAAATAACAAACAAATATAGGTGATATCTACCATGTGGTATATTTAATATACAATATTGCAATATAGTACGTTTCAAAAATAGAGTGCTTAAATTTTGGAATGGTCTTATTAAAAAGAAAAGTTTTTCTCATGTATAATCACAAGGGAAATAAATAAGATAATTAAAAATGTATACTATCAAATTTTGTGCTTTTTAAAACGTTTGTTTCGATAAAGTTTCACTGATCAAAATAGAGGTTACTGCTGATATGGAAAGATATAAAATTCAAATGTGAATTTTTTCATTATATGCAGGTAAGATTATACAGTATAAATGAAATAATTATAACTTGTTCCTATAATTTAACTAATCTAAGGGATATAATGCGCGAAAATATTACCTAAGCAGCTGGAAAGTTGTGTTCCATTCTTTTTCTTCGGCCCAAATCCAATTTTGGACATGACATTACTATATCTTAATCAACCGATTCACGCAATTAAATTCTAATAAATAATAAACAAAAAAAACTAAATGGTCCCCACTAAAGACTTTGAAATGGACAAAGAGTGTGATTTACTTCTTGTACATAAGAGAACGTAATAAAAGAATGTACAATACCATGAAACCATTTAAGCATCTGATTGCTGTTAAGTACGCACTCTCAGGTTGTTTAAAAAAGATATATTATAAAAAATTATGCAAAACTGAACCAAACTAACACACATCAATACAGTGTAGATAAGAGTATAATTCATAAGACACATTGATTTATAACAATTTTGCATAGTGATAAATCTACTTGACCTTTGTTACATGTTTGGCAAAAAAACACTCCGAACAGAGAAAAATTTCACATTCAGAACAAATGGTTGAACCTTTTTTTGTAACTTTTTGTGCCAACTGCCTTCCACCCTCTAGCTGATGCTGTTTATAGCAAACACAACATTTGCTTCGTTTGTTGCTTTTCTGAAGTGTATGAGAACTCACAGGTGCCTTGGGAAGGTCTACTAGATGTTGGTCTTTACTTCTTAGTTCTCTCACAAGTGACTCTCTAAATTCGGAAATGGTCAAATTCTTTCCTCTGACTGTTTTGAACAAATACCGAGCATTGATAACACATGTGGTTAGAAGAATGTCAACTGCAATTTTCCTGTACCACTTGACTGACCTCCTAAGATGTGAAGAATAAGATCCCATTTGGTCTCTTAAGTCTATGAAGGACTTGCCACTGTTGTAGTCTATGGTTGCTATAGGTTTCATTTTCTTTTCCACCCTTCAGTGTTATTTCCTGCATCTCGTCACCATGCTTCGTAGATAAAATCAATACGTCCCGCTTATCTTTCCATTTCAGTACTACAATGTTCTCATCATTTTTTCTGGCTATTATTTCACTTTTTTCAACTTTTTTACCAATACGTCTTTAGGTAAATTTTTCCGGTTTTTCCTGATTGTTCCTACCAAATGTGTACTATTATCATTAAGAGTTTTTGCTAACTTAACACTTGTAAACCAATTATCAGTATACAGAGTTCTGCCAAAATTAAGATAAGGTTCCATTAATTCTAATACAACTTTGGCTGAAACCTCTTGCTCAGGCTCCTTTTCTTTTCCAGCATATACTTTGTAAGTACATGTGTAACCACCATCCACAGACAATTTTAATACTTTTACTCCATAACGATGCCTTTTATTTTTCAAATATTGTCGAAAAAACAATCGACCTAAAAAAGGTACAACTGATTCATCAATACATATTTGTTCTTTAGGTTTTACATAGTATTTGAATTTTTCATTCAATATTGCCACAAGGTTTGAAATTTTATATAGCCTATCACCCTCGTGCTCTTGTTCGTTGTCTGCACAGTGAAACATTCTCAGCAAGAGCTCAAATCTATTTCGTGACATAATTTTTGGAATGTGTGACATCTTGACGCCAATAGTCAGTAATACTTGGGAAATTTTGAAGGCCCATTAAAATAATTATACCTAAGAAATTCGTCATTTATTCGGCAGTACAATTTTTCCACTTACCTAGCCGAGAATGGGGACTGATGCCTGTGTTTGTATTTTGCTGAGCTGTCAAACATTGTTTAGCATATCTATTAGTTTCAGTTACTAATAAATATAGTACTTCATCATCTAAAAATAGTTGGTAGAAATCTATAGGAGCTAAATTGGTCATGGTGTCAATTATGTCAGGGTTAATTCCAACTTCATCGCCTTCAAGATTGAATGGGTATATATTGAAAACTGTGTCAACTGGTTTCCATGTTCGCCCAATGTTCAAACAAGTAGGTTGATTATGAGACCTATTAGGATTGTCTTGATCTACGTCATTCCCATCAACAATAGGCTGTTCAGGTTCCATCTGAATGCTAGCTTTAGCCTGAACTTGAGATTTTGTAGCTACTTGCTTATTATTGTTTAGACATATTTTTTGTGTGTTACATGATTTTTCTTAGGTGTTATTGTTATAAGCTTACGTTTCCGTGATACTCCAGTATTGGTACTTGGGGCTGGTTCAACGTAGTCAATATCACTGTCACTGGTTTCATTGCAACTAAACACAAAATCTGGATCGGCATCTGAATCGTCATCAAAAACTTCAATGAAATTGTCACTATCATACGAAACATTTCCTGCCTCAGAACTTCTGAAACTTTCATCTAATAGTTGTAAAATATATCCGTCATTCTCATTATCCATTTTTAAGTTGCACTAATGCACTGTCAACAAGTGACCATAACCAACAAATCCATTCAACTAAAAAATAAACAACAAACAAGTGCTGCCAACTGTCACATGACTGAAACATAAAATTACTTGCTAAAGTCATAAAAAGCTTAAACACATGTTTTTATAAGAAACACCCTTCTGAAAAAACATTTAATTTAATTATTGTTTCGAAAAAACAAACAAAAAATAAAACTGAATTTTCAGAATGGTGAGTACCAAATATGGTACTCACGGCCCCACGGTGTAAACTACTGAGTACCATTTATGGTACTCATATCAGTCAACCTGTTAATTTATGTATAGAGAATATGGAACATGGCATCGATAATCTCTGGAATGTGGCAGCATTTCATTTATACCATTTTTAAAAATGGATAATTTATAAACAATAAGTAATTGTTTAGTATTATATAGAGACTCAGAATATATAGAATATCTCAGGCAGAAAAATGTTGTAAATTATAAAAACTTTTATAATCCTAACCTACTAATATTTACTAATATGATGATACTAATATTTACTTGTTAATGCTTTGTTTTAAATGTGTATACCCAAACTAAACGTGATCAGATAAAAATTAATTCTGTAATAATTTAGTTTCTTACATACCGTCGCATTAACATTATTGTTGCTGACGAACATTTTCTGAATTAGCAAAAATAACTGTACTGTATAATGTATCTAAAACCTTTATTGTGGGCAATAATAATGACACGTAAAATTAGTTATTTTATTTACATAACTGTATCTAGGGTTTACCGCATTTATTATTACTAAATAACGCATAAAAATAACGAAAAATTATATTAACATCAGTTTAATGTGACAATATTATTGAATACATATTATTGTATAAAACAGGTTTATTTGAAGAGCAAATTTATAACTAGTAGTGGTCTTATGTGATATTTGGGTCAGACCAAACAATATTTGCAACTGCAGTCAAAGTGTGACGTCAGCTGTGATTTCAGACATCAGCGCAACAAGGTCTGTAGTAATTGCTTCCTCTTGTGGATTCATTAGTTCAGTGATAATGCTGTCCTTGCTGACACTCGAAAAATTTTGTAATTTAACTACAGCTTCTTAGTATGGCAATAACATGTTCTCACTTAGGATAGTATTTGTTAAGTCGGATTCATATATTTTTGAAAATTTTTTCATCAGAAACATACGCTTGTTATGGATAGTATGTTTATATTTACTAAATTATCCAGTTTAAAAAAGACTTTTATTAAACAAAACACACACACACACACACACACACACATATATATATATATATATATATATATATATATTACACACACACACACATATATATATATATATATTTCAGATTCTAAGGTCTAAGAAAATGAATGATAGTGAACTAAAGCAAAACTCAATCGTCCCATTGAATAAAGCCTTTCCCCATAGCTATACTATGAGTGGAAAACTTGGTAGTTTCACAGTCCATTGGTATCTAAAACATTGTAGTGAACTTGATAGTACGTATGATGAGACAATGTGTTATACTCTAATATTGAACTATAATATGTAGTCTAGGTGTCTCTGATGTCGAAACTATGCGAAGCTTTGTTAGCTTCTTTTGACAACGACATATTTTGGGACCCCTTTATTTAAACACGACTTCAGGTTTCAAGTCTGTGAAATTGTTTGATAATTGATGTAGTACTTAGATGAAGGTAGACTGTAGAATTTCATCATGCAGTAATATTTCAGATAATATTATTTATATTACTTTGTTATTAATTATTTCATTCAACATGTTCAGTTCTATAAATTAAAAGCCATTACGCTCTTGATGTGCATTTTTAGAATACACCCTACAATAAAGCTGTCCCTACGTGCTTACATGGTTGTAAAATTAATGTTTTTATTTAATTTTTAAACAGCTGAATACATACGTATTGCGTAAACTATTAATGACAATCCACGAACCAACTTGGTACCAGTTGATTTTCTAATGGATACTCCATCAACTTAATATCAGGATATGTCTTTATAACGATATTAAATAATAACTTAAATTTGAATTGTTATCAGTGAATGGTAGTTATTTAAATTAAATATCAATATTAAAAGAAACTTTAGAAAAACAATTCCTAACGGATCTTATATTAAAGCATATTTTAAACTTGATTTCGTTAATGGTTTCAATCTTTCACACTTACATATAATGTATATTTTGATACATAATTTTCTGAGATGAAATAAACTGCCTCGTTACTGTTTAACATATTAATACACGTACAAAGAATCATATGATCTAATATAACCATGTATTGCCTAATCATTTACACAAAATCATGTACTGTTATTAATGTCGGTATAGTGAGAGGCTTCTGTATTCCTATCGCTACGTTGGTAAAACAAAAATTGACACTCAGGATCTGATGACCAACAGATAACATGGGTTTACTATTTACATTTATCTACAATACTAAAGAATGTGCCATGTAGAAGGAATGTACCTTATTTGCTCTTGTATTGAAAGTGGGAAAACATGTTTAAGGTCATAATGGTTTGTATATAGGAAGGTCTGGCTATATTATATTAATTATTTCATTAATACAGGAAATTAATTAAAATATATATAAATATATATATATATATTTTAATAAATAATACTTCATCTTATTATGGTATATATATATATATAATTGGACATTGATAACCTAGTAGATCGCAATAACATAAAATATAAATGGACGTGCATTACACAATTTTTTGTAATGTAATACTTTTGCTACTATAGGTGAACAAAACCGGTACTTAAATATGAATTATTGAATTAACCTAAAATAAAAATAATACTTCATCTTATTATGGTATTCAATTACTTAACTTTCACATTACATGTGACAATAAAGATAAATCTGCCAAAATGTTTGGACCAAACAAAATACATATTCAGCTACATTAGCACCCCCAGGTTGCTGTAGCCAGCATTTCTCGCTCAGCATTGATCTCGTGATTGTAGCTGTGGTTTCTCTGAAAGCTCATTTGAAAGACGGCCAATTCAAAACTATTTATGTTTTAATACTCCCAGCATACAAGTACTTTACTTCTCTACAGTATTTATGGTATTTAACATGTCATGGGATAACACTCAAATTACGATATGAGAGTTTAAGTTAAGAAGTTCTAGTAAATTGGGAACTACGTACGGTCATCAAGCTGATATTGCCATATTATAGGCTCTAATATACAATATTAGTGGTATAAAACTGATATTTTAAGGCTGTATGACACTCTTATGATGTATATTTGTGTTTTACTCATTTACGTATTACTAATGCAACAATTATACTTAATTTACATAAACTCTTTGACCATCTTATATTTAAAAAATTTCTAACAACAAATGTGTAGAGAAAAAAATAATTTTACTATTATGTAGTGGATTGATGTAGTGTTAGGGATTTTTAATAACAGTGATTGTGTTGTCTATACATATGAAGCCAAAACTTGTAGGAAGAAGTAATTAAATAGATGTTACTCTGCGGTGGTTTAAAAGAGCGTTTATTGGTAACAACTGTAACTCAATTGTTCATTAAATGGTCAATTGGAAACGCAATAAGGAAAATTGCCTGCAATTGAAATGGTTGCTTTCGATGTTGATGTTTGATATTGGTTATGAGACGCTGTTTTTATTTCCCCTATATCTCAGGAAACACTACTAATTTTGCTTTGGTACAATATTAGTTTATATTATTCAGTAGCTTTCGGAGTTGTACACTATTTCTTATTATTTATTAATATTTAGAAGTTGCCTGTAAAGACCAAATGTACATGATGTTACTAATTAATTCCAGAGCTTTCAACTATACAATGCATAATAAGCAATGAATTCAAAATTTGTATATAATGCCAAATTTATATCTGACTCGAAGATACGTTAATGCCTGTAGCAATATGTATGCCACCATAGGGTATCTTGTCCTTAGATCACTTTCATCATAACAGTTTTAATCAGTTATCTATTGTTTAGTTTTTTTCCTTCCAAACGATTTCGGTAGATTTAACCTGCTGGATTAAGTAATAAGATTCACTGAATCATGCGGAGGAATTTGACAACTGTGTATACCTGAAGATTAATACAAAATTATACCATAAACATAACTGATGATATTGCGTCAGATTGTTTTGTATTATAATGGACTGATCAAAAATTATTATTATTTGAAACATATTATATTTATTTATACTTTTTAATATTTTATGTTTTTAATGTAAAATGCTATTCAAAAAATGCAATTTTCTAAATATAAGGCAAAAAACATACAGAAGAATGACTTTTCTATCCCACTGGTTAGTAGCTAATACTATATGCTTAATGACTATTACATGCTTGGTTCGAAATAACCATATGCCCTAATTCTACCAAAAAGAATAAAGTTTCTTCAGTGCTACTAAGCTCTTTTTATCTTGATAGAACCTTCATGTAAAATTTCAATCCTCTTCACCTCAGTTCTATATTCGTTATAATGCAAAAGTTTATTGAGATAATGCGCAAAAAACATATAAACTGTGGGTGATAGTTTTCTTGTAATACCTAATTATTATGCTTCAATAATGCTCAGCCAATAACTGTAGGGTAGTATATAGTTAATTTATTATCTGTCACATTAAAATTTCCCTTGAATTCTTTGTCCCTGTTAAAAACTATTTATTTTGGACTTTGGGTCTGAGTTAGAGATAGCGCAGGTTCAAATCCTGTCTGTGGCCGATGCACTTTTTATCAGTACCTTCGACCTTGTACTGTATCGACTCTCCCCCTTGTTCTGTTTGATAAGATCCTCGCACAGGCCAGTGGCCCATGAGGACGGACAGAATAAGTCTTAAAAGGGGATCGGCCTCTCCTTAATATATATATATATATATATATATATATATATATATATATATATATATATATTTAGTAATATAAATTATATTAAATTATTTCGTAACGTTTTTCAGGTATCTACCGGTTTTTATATACAATGTGGTCTGTGTTTATATTTATTTATGTGCTGCAGTTTCTAATTAAAATCAAATCTTAAATCTGTAAATAATATTATCGGTCATATAAGTTTGTGGACACTTCGAAATTTTCCTTAGGACCACAGGAGACACAGTTATTTTACTATAAGTAATATCTATTATTATCAGCTAAATCCTTAAAATTTCAATGTTGATTTTCATTAGAGAATTTCATTAGAGATTGATTTTTCAATGTTCCTAAGTAGAAATAATTGACTATTTTTATTTAATATTGTTTTGACATGACGATTGTGTCATAACGAACATAAAACTTATATTTAAGGCTTTATTATTACATATGAAGAACATCAGACCTAAGGTATGAAACTGCATTTTACTTATTGATAAAAAATTATTTTACAGACTATTCGGTTTGAGAAGACACAACAATTTGTTTCAAATTTAAGAAATAAATGATTCGTTATTTTAATTTAATATTTAAATTAAATTAAACTTAAATTTAACTATTAAATTAAATTTACCTCTAAATTGTAATATGATCGTGCGATTGGATCAGTAAGGCCATATACTATTACTTGCATGAGACTACACTAGCTTTACCAACCCATAGGTGATCAATCCGGCCTACAAAAATTGATTTTTACATATTGTTGCTATTTCATAAATTAATATTGTTTTATTTAAAACTAATATAAAGCTATGTTTATTTTATAAAATAGTCTGGAAATTAAATTAATTAATCAAATACATTTTTAAACTGAAATAAGATTTATTTCAGCGGGTCAGATACGAAAAAATTTCAATGTATACTCACCATCACATCCTCTATATTAACCTTACTATCACCGATGATAATTATATAAAGTGGTTTTCTGTAGCAAACCTGAAAATCTAAACAATCTCACTTTGAAGTTAATTGTGGTTAATGAAGTTTCGTTAGGAGTATAATAGATAACAACACTGGTTTTAAAACTTGTATATGAATCCAGAAATATTTTTCAACCGTTTACTACTAAATGTACCTGAAAAGTACACTGATTTTTGAGTCCAATACATTCTTTGAAATAATCAAGTATGAGTCCCTGTACCTCATTTAAAAGGTTTTTGGTTTGACACCAAATCATTTACAGGACATTTGGTACAGGACAAAATGAGGACTGTATAATCTGTTGACGAAATGCAACTAGTTTACCAAGGTTTGACATTATTGTCTCAGTTATTGGGAATAACTGTTCATGTGCTAATCTCATTGTAAACACTAATAAGTAGTGCTTAAAATTATTTATACTTTGACTATTTAATTTTTCTATCATGTTTTATTAAATAAGTTGGTTGGATCTCAACGTAACGTTAAATGTATAAAATATAGATAAAGATCCTTCCAAATCTTTTTAGTTTCATAAACAGTAACACTATTTACTCGTAAATATCTATATCTACAATGGTCAGATATAGTAGAACACATATATTTTGTTTAATAAAAACATAAATTTTATCAGTTTTATATATTTAGAAGGTAAGATACTGTTCATCTAACATATTAACAAAATTATTTTGAGCGATGCGGGGCAACATGGCATGAAGTATCTGTAGTACTCTCAGAGGCATTGGTTTTTATAAATGATTCCGAGCTAAACTGAATTCCACGCACGTACGGATGGAAGGTTACAGTTCCCTGTAGCTCAGTTCTGATAACAAGCAATAAAATACTTACGTTTCCCTTCATGTCTGTACGTGTGGGCTTAAACTTGTATAATCATGTGCTTTCACCTACAAACAAATTGGTTTTACTTTATTTTGAGTAAAAATTTTAGCTTTTAGCGTTCTCGGATTAATTAGTTGTTATGTTTATATTGTTATGGCTTTAGTTTTATAAAATTTTTAAAATTATATTTTAAATTATACTTAAAATTAGCTCCAGGAAAGATATTGTAATTACCATTCTAACGTTGATACTGATGTGTAAATAATCTAATAATTGTCAAATAGCTATTTTAAATTATTATTAAATTTATTCAATATTGTGCAGAGTTAAAGTAAAATATCCCTATTTCCAATTGATTAATTTATCTCAGTATTACTGTATTCTATCTTGAGAGTTTATATATTGATCATCATTATTAAATAATAAAAATGGAAATAACTTTTAATGTTATTACCGATGAGTAAAAAAACACTTTCGTACAAGCTATAGACATTATTAACAGGTGGCTTTAGGAGTGCCGATGGCGAGCGGTCTAAGACGTTGGACTTTGAGTCTGAGTTAGAGATAGCGAAGGTTAAAATCCTGTCTGTGACCGTTGCACTTTTTATCAGTACCATCTACCTTGTACTGTATCGACTCTTCCCCTTATTCTGTTTGATAAGATCCTCGCACAGGCCAGTAGCCCATGAGGACGAGCAGAGTAAGGCTTAAAAGGGGATCGGCTTCTCCTTTTTTATAAAAAAATAAAATAAAAATTTCCATTAATAATATTTCATTACAAATGTTTATCTAGAACTTTATGAAAACAATAATTGAAAGTTTTCCTGAATTAAGTTAGTATTTTATTAGTGTTACTCCCAAACAAGAATATTTAAGATGTAATAGTAGGTGAATGTATAATAGATATATTTATCTTAGCAAACAGTTTTACTATTTTAGTTAATCATTCATTAATAATATTACTATAGCTTAAGAGCTTGGAGAAAATTTGAACCGTATAAATATTTAAGCACACAATATGATGTTCTTAAAAGCAAGAGAGGAATTTTGCCTAAGAAATAAATTGCTCGTCGGACACGCTAACTATAGTGGAGGTTAAACTTGGAGGGCACCGAAAGAGTTATAAATATTAACCGATACCTATTTCCTCATAAAATTTTGACCTTTATGTAAGTAAAACAGATCATAAAATATATATACAGATACAAAATATTGTTCACATCATCGTTAGTTAACGAGAAAAAGTGACAGAAAGGTCTTCATAGAGCTAGGGGAAGTTGAATTAACATTTGTATTTATATGTGTGATGGTTAGGTGAAAGAGAGTTAAGGTAAGATAAATATGATCTGAGAATAAACATCATTGCATTTATTTATCGCTTTTGAAAACCTCCCACTTCAACACTGTTTTAGCCGGAAAACGTATATGTTAGTAATGGAACCGGCAGCGTAACCCTAAGAACTCATACATCAGCTAAGACTGTAGTAATGAAATTTGTATACGAAAAACAGGATTTTATTTTAGAAAAGACAATAACATAAAAATTTAAATATTTACTCATCTTAGTGCAGTACTCACCACAGGTTGCAATATCCTACAAAAGAAATTGGCATGCAGCTAAAACATGTAAAGAAACATATAACCCTGGCCGCAAAAGGATCGAGAAAGAGTCAATCAGTGACATGTGGTGACATTTTGGAAAGAAACATTCTTCAACATGTTATCTTTCGTATCAAATATACACTGTGTCATTAATTTTCCACAGCATAAAAGCTGATAGACCTAATAATAAGAATTTAATTTAATTAGACTATATTTTAAACTATATATCCCAATTATTTCAAGAAAATTACTAATACGGTTCATTAAAATAAGAATGAGTATTTAAATGTTTAAAACTTTACTACGCTGACTGATGAAACACATTATGAATTTTACTAATTGCCAAACAGGATTTATTATAATGTTTTAACTAAAGATAGTTTACTTCAACGTGGCCTGAACAGATATTGTATAATTTTATTTGTGTTAGCAATTTTTAATTTTGGTGTGAACAAGATACTTTGGGAGATAAATATTAAATAATCTAAATGAGCAGAAAATGCTAAATTTAGATAATAAACTCACTTACCTCATAATTTAAATTTCCTGAAAATATTGTTTTCTGTCATAAGTTGAAAAACTACAGCATTTGCATACATTGCAATAGATTGCAAGATATTATGAAAACATTTGTCTAATTGCCAAAAATTATAGGAATTATATACATTATTCTGTTAATATTCGTTTTGTGGCTATTAGCTTTAATATGATGAACCTAAAAAATTTATTAATTGTCACTTGTGAATACATGATTTTATTTGGCTTCTTTAATGAAAGATTTATACAAATAATTAAAAACACAATTATTTTAAACATAATAATAATTGATTGAGCTTAAACAAATTTAATCACTAGATACGCTGGACAAATTTCGTTTTTATCTGTCTCTTAATCAGTATATTTCTCTGCCATTCTACACGATAACTTAAAACCTAAATGACCTAATTTTCCATGAAGCTTCATATCTGCAATAGTTATGTTATAATGGTAGATAATACTCTTAGGGATAAGCTAAGCATAAACTAATTTATTTGCATTGGTCCTACGGGGAAAAACTCTGGCAACAAGAAATTTGCTGAATAAATAGTGTTGTAAACAAATTACCTACGATCCTAACATGTTACATTTTTATTCAACCTCAAAGTGATAGAATGGTGTGTCAATTTTAGAAGACCGTGAAAAGAAATGATTTCAACTGTCTCTTTCGTTGGGGTACCCTTCCTAGCTCACAGGAAATGTTATTACTTGAATTTTGCTGCAAAATCTAACATACCCAAAAAGAAAATTTAAGGATCATGTGGCAAGATATTTGGGGAAGAATTCATCCATATATTTGCATGAAACTACATTTCTACATAGAAAAGAACTTTTTCTATGACAGTGATAAACATTTGATTTAGCTTAACCTAATCTTATGGTATTTTCTTATGCTGCATGATTACCTTTTTGTCTATCTGCTTACAAGACGTCTCGAGAATTAATAGAGTTGTAAAATAAATACTTCCTCTCACTGAAGACTGTTACAATACTCGTGGTAACCTTCGTAATGTTCTGATTGAGTAATTTATTGCATAGCATTTGGCTGATCGCCAGCAATAATTTGTACATACACCTTGTGGATAATCACGATATAAATGATAAAATCGAATAATACGTATGTTTTTATACAAACTTTTATAAAAGTACAATTATATAAAATATGTGGCGTAATACCACATATGGTCAAAATATCTGCTTAATTATCTAGAATAATAGGTTGCCCATTGACATGGGTTGGCCAAAACTTTATTTCCACTTCCACAAGATTGAGATTTATGAAAGCGTATAGTTGACCAGCGCGGGAACCACGGAATTTGGTTGAGCGTCATTGAAAATTATCAAACAATAAGCTAAATCAAATTCTCAGTTGTCTCGTTGATAGGATTTAAAACAGTATTTTCCTTATGATTACCCTTTGTGTATCTTACTGCAAGAAATCGTAGGATTAAAATGAGGCATAGACTTTAAATTGTTCATGCTAACTCAGCAAAGTTTATTACGTGACGTGGGTAGATAAATTCTAACCGGTTTATAAAATAATATATTTAGTTTTTTCTCCATGTAAATGAAAATCAATAAATATCGTATGCGTACTGTAAAGCGTCAACATCCTTATAGAATAAAGACAGTTATCACATTCTTTTACACAAACTATGAGTGGTAAGTAAGTGGTAACTATAACTATATAAAACTAATGGTTGTTTCATATTTGAAATGCAAACAGATGTTGAACAGGTGATAAATGAATTTCATTTCAACGTGTTATTTCTTCTGTACAATAACACTGAGTCAATACACGGTAATTGAGAGTCCATTAGGTGTAATAGCTATTAATTACGTTGGGGTTTTCACTTCAGTTGTTTTGGAGTTTTTCATAAATAAAGATAATTACTCTTTTGAATTCACTATTAATAACTTAAAATTATTAGTCCTTTGTTTGAAAAGCCGAGTAAACGAAATAATGTATTAGTAGTCTATTCAGTGGACTTGTTTCTATTAAAGTCATTAGAATTAATTATTTGTAAATTACGTCTAGTTATGTAAGTCATACAGCTAAATCTCAATTAGCAACCGCACTTTGCTTTATAATGAAACTCCTGACAATGTTCACTAACGAAATTAGAAAAAACCCAGAAGGGTTCAATATTGGCTGGTTTGTACCTACCAGTTGAACCCACCACTGGGCTCAGCAAAAACCGATGTGTCACATCAATCTGGGCAACCTTATGGATGTCCAGGAGCGGCACATCACTAACCGAAAATGTCGAGATTCTGGGGTCCATGCGCAATTCAATAGGTCTAGGGAGATGACTGTTGGAGTTTGTGGGGTTTGTTCCAAAATCTCAGAGGTTCATGCTAACCTCAACAAGGGTGTGCCACCCCCTGCCGACTTTAACTGGAAAGGCTGGTTCAGAGCTCGCCCCCCTTCTTCCGAGGAGACATGACTTTGAGATGTAGTGCCCTAATTCTTCCTCATAGATCTCGATAGCAGGTGGCCCCTACTCCCTAACCTTACCCATCCTGAATATCCTGTCACTCCGTAAGCAGCGCAAGGGTTCTTACAGGACTAAGTACAATTTATAAACTTCTTGCCCTGGATAAGAAAAAACAAAAACAAACAAACTTTGCACATATATTAACAATAATTATTAAACCTGAGTATGAAACATATTTTACTTGCACTTCGACGTTAGATTTATATGTTTTTTTAATAAGTTAAATTGCTCAAAAATAGGTTTTATTAATGGTTTATATCGAGCTTTTTTATGAATGTAAAGTATAAAACAAGATTATTAAAGTGAAGCTACCAAATTTTATGGAGAAAGGCACCGCAAACATTTATTCAGACAGAGTGTGTCATATCATTGTCTCTTGGGTCATAATTAATACTGTAATCTATCAGAATTAATGAACTAAGAAACCCTTCTGATGTGTTGTTGTGGCAATGTCAAGTATTTATGTGGTTAAATGGGTTAAATAGTAGTATTTTTTATTTTAAAACCGTATTATTCAAAATAATACCCATTCTTTACATTATTCCTCAGTTGATCTACCTCTTAAATATATTTACGTAGTATTTCAGTTCAACATTTATTTCAATATCGGTAATAATATGTGTTTCATAACTGCAAGTTTAATTCAAAATCATCAAAACCGTTGCATTTTTTAAGTTACTTAGGATCTATTTGTATTTACTCTATGCATTTAATACAGAAATTACTGTGATTCCTCTTGCTATGGGTCAACATAAACTGGCGATTTCCCCAATCATATGCGATGTTTTATAATTTAATACATGAAATATACAGAATATTATGAATATATACAGATTTCTTTTGCATATGTTAGGTTTATCTCAAAATATGAAATATTGTTATTGTATGACATTAATATAAACTAAATATCCGTAATATAATATTAATTTTAATGTGTAAGGAACTATATTAAATTATTCTATTACATATTATCTTGCCTTATAAATGATTCACAAAATTGGGTTGCTAGTTGCTATTATTTGTGGCTACGGTAACAGAACATTATATCTTTGTTTAAAATGTTCGTTGAAGTGAAATGTGATTCTTATTGTCTCATCAGGTGTTAATTTTTAAAACTTTGTAAAGAGTTATTTTCTAAAAAAGATTTATTTGTTAGACCTCATCAGAGCAGAAATCGATTGTGTGACATCGTCAGATACCAGGCTCTGCACTAAGAGGTCAATAAACTGACAATAAAAGAACTATAAAAGAATTACTGGAGCAAATAGAATCTGACTTGTCATTAGTATTTGACTTGTGGTCATACGTACTATGATAATATTTAGTACTCTGACTCGATATCTCTTTTGTTTGCAAGGTTGTTGCACAAATTTATTTTCTGCGTGGTTATCTTCCTGTGTGTCTGTAACAAGGAGCTCAAAAACTAAATAAGCTTTAGGTCTAAAACTTAGCAGGCAACCTGAGAGAAACCTGCTACGTTGTGAAGATATGAAAATTACATACTTGATGTCTCCAGAACGGAAGAAATTGATATCAATTTTGGAGATATTCAATGTGATATTTATAAGGCTGAAGCGAATTGGTGCAATGACGCAGGACTAATACAAACAAGGCTTCTAGACACTATTGTTAATATAAATACAGAAAGTATTCTTCTATAGGTCAGGCTCCTTTTCTTTAGATATTGTAATGGTAATGTCCACAAATTACGCGCGTATACGAAATGAGATAGTCTAATGTCTCCTGAGGTCGCCAACCAGCCACTTTTACCATTTTCTCAATGAAGAAATTATATTACTGATTCACTCAGTACTGAAATCTAATAAACGTCTATTTGCACTTTGTAACTTATTGAATTCTACATCACGGTTACGTAAACCTTTGCCTTTCATTCAGGAGTGACGGATTATTCTGGATCGCTGTCGTTGGAAATATGGTTCGCTACGTGTTTGCATATAATACATTGCATATCAGTAATTTTACGTTTGAAGAATGGAGGGCTAGCTCTTTTTCAGACAAATTTTTAAGGGGAAAGAACCATATGTAGAATAGAAACACTAAGCGAGAATCACTATAAAAGTTACCAACCTCTCCGCAGTAAACTGCCCTCATCATAATCTTAATCTTATTATTCTTAACCTCTTTATTATAGTCTGTTTCACATCATAATCTTTTTACCCCAATATTTTCATATAATTCGTCGTGTTTAAAGTGGATCTAGACCTCCATATTGCCAAGATACAACAGATTTTGGTATTTAATGTAGTCAAAAGAGGTTCAACTGGAAGAGTTAAACTTGGGAGAGTGAACAGGTTTTGAACATTAGAAAAGATTTGATAACCAGTTAGGGTAGCAACTGTAAATAAATCCCATACTGAAATTCAGTGTTAACGGATTATATAAGTTGTTTGTCCCAAATATGTACTTTGTTTCAATCCTCCAAAATCCAACCCATTACACAATCAAACATGATCTGGGCTATTACATTGATCAATAATTCTTACAACTTGAATATGTTAAAGCTGCTACCTATTCTGTAAATTTAAACGGGTACAATTTAGAGATGACCTAATAAACTTTAATCGTAGCGTTTTGAATCGAATACTGCATTGATTTTGACAACTGCATTAACAAAGGAGAATGGTATATTCCAAACAGTCTTCATATATATTAAGATAAAGTTTTCATTCTACATACTTTCAGCCTGGATGGGATACTCGTGTTCAATTATTGCTCAAGTCTGCTTCGATAGACTACTATAGCAAATAGTTTAGTACTTAATTACTACAGATTAATCCAATTTGGCGAACACTAGCTGACACCCTACTGTGATTGCAATCGTTTCAAACAGTGTTGTGTTTGACCTAGTTGTTAGCTAAGATGGTCTCAGCCCTCCTCATGTTCATTGTTACATAGATATAACTGGTATCTAAATCTCTTAGATATTGTTCTCTATAAAAAAACGAATAAGTTGAGCAATTCTTTAAAAACATGATATTAAAAAAGTTATTTCATTATAATAAATTAACAGCTTCCAACATCATATTGTATAATAATTCTTTGTAAAATTGATGTATTAAGAAATCTATTAGTTTGAGGCAGCAACCTAGGTTTGCAGTGTGGATGTTTAAGTTACATTTATTAGGTATATTTGGTTTATACTTAATTTACTGTTATAGAATGCTTATTGTATTTACTTAATACAAAGTAGAGATTTATTTTCACCATTTTAGTTTTAAAACTTCGTGATTCAATACACACGTGACCAAGCTTTTGTAGATAAATTAAAAAGTTTTATACCAACAACCAAACCCGAATAAGATTAGCAACCATTAAAAAAACAAACTTTGTCTTCAATTTCCCACTTCCCTGTCAAAAGGGAAATTTGACACACATGTGGATTGTGCACTCAACTGACCGGAACGTATTTGCCCGGAAGGAGATTACAGGTCAGTAGTCATTTTTTCGTTTTCATATATTTTTTTGGCCAGGGTAACGAGGCTAACGCTAATACTGTATTAAAAGTTATCTTAGACCGGAAGTAAACTGCAATGGCCTGGAAGTAATCGATTTTTATCGGAGTAGAATTTTCAGATTATTGTATACTTTGTTGGTCAGCTACGCGACCGCTACAATGAATTGAACATAGAAAGGGGTAAATTATTAAAAATGAAAGAAGGCTCTTTGTGCTCTAAGATAATTAGATAATGCAAACGAAAAAATTACTATCGAATAGTGTTACAGCGCGTCCTTGGGTCTAACATGAACTGCCATTGTAAATGTTAGATGATATTTCTTATCAAATTAATTTCATTTTAAATAATTTAAGTTTTATTCAAAACTATGACTCTAAAAGGAAAAATATATAGTAGGATTGTGACAGCTTTTTCATGTGCAATGTTTTTATTCTTATTTAAGTGAAAAGTATTCAAAATATAATGCAGGTGTTTTTACATTATGCATTACTTTTCAAGATATCCCAATAGAATAACACATAGATAAGTAGGCAATCACAGTATTTGTAGACCGAATCATGGATTTCATTGTGAAGATTGGGTAATCTGAGTTCATAGCTATTATATAAATGCATCCACCTTTTTCCCTTACAGTCTCAGTTGATACAAAAATGTCACATTGAATTGTGCCAGTTGATCGTGAAGCCGAGGTTTAAAATTATGGAAGATTTGTTTCAAACACTTTTCAAAAACTCATATCACTTACTTAACTTTAATATAACTTTTATTGCTGCAATAACTATATATATATATATATATATATATATATATATATATATATATTAATTCAATTTCACCTAGGCCTTCCGTAACTATTTTTTTCTTTAAAGAAGTCCTCCTACGCTTTGCCTCTAACCATCAAATTTAAATCCCCATTTAGTGACAGCGACAGGAGCGGGTAAGTCACATGAAAACATTAAAGTGGCTGGATTGACAAGTTCCATATAGATATTTTAGGCCCACTTCTTCCTGTACCTTCTGATGTTGAATATATAATTGTTCTCCTCCTTAGACCATTTAACTTTTTTCTTCCATCATCGTTGAATTAGTCCAGCAATGCTATTGATTTATAGAAAATGTTCGGATACATTTTACTAGGTATATCCATCCTAAGTATATTTCGTCACCCTTTTACAGCTACTGCAGGGTTAATTCATAAATTGGTTGATCAGGCCCAATAAGATTAAAGATAAAGGCAAACAGATATCTCAATTCCTCCTACGTTGTTGTATTGCTCAACAACGTTAGTTGAACAAATTTATATACAACGTTAAATTTTAAACCATCTTTATGGATAGTTTGAAACGTAGTTCATGATGTACTACTAAGTTAAAGTTGTAATACACTAGCCTATATAAAGCTATAGACCCTCTCTAATAGCTCCATCTCACCAATATGAACCAAGCCATACACCACAACACCGCGAATGTTTATTAATGCAGATTGATTGCTCTCTCAGAGCATCTTATATTCTTTAGCTGCTTTAACTTTAACCCAGACTACTTCTCATCGTATAAGTGGTTGTGTAAACTACAAAGGGCTAATCTTTAGTATAAAGATAAATGTGCTGTGTTGTCATAAGAATTTTAAAATTCTTAATTTCAATTATTTTGATTAAGTTTTTCTTTTTATCATAAAATATAATCATTATTTACTCTACACACAAAAAAGTTAGTAATTACAAATTCACATATACTATTCATTTTATTGCATACCACATCCTACAACAGGTTGAATTTTTTTTTAACTTCAACAACCAAAATTAAATTGAATTACAAATTAGTCAATAATAATATTGTGAAATACCCCTAAATAAGTAAATACAACACCATTGATACACATTTTTTAATGTTAGTCAATAATAATGTAAACAAGGGATACAATATTTACATTTAATATTTTATTGCGTTAAATTAAAAAAATTTTATTAATTTCCCAACGCTTCTTAATACTGTTTTTAAAATTATCTAACGTTATATTGCTTCGCTCTTATATTTTAATATTACATTTATTATTGAGATAGACATTAATAGTGAAAAAATAAACATGTAAATTAAATACGGAAGGATTTTCAGATATATTATTGCACTTTCGGTTAGTTATGTTTTAACTTCTTTTATGGTCTATTGAGGATGGCAACTAAACTCACTAAAACAAAAGGAATGTTAATTTAACTTTTAAGTCTGTGTAATTAATGTTATAAACACTCAACGTGCTAATAGCTTTTGTTTTTTTATTTATAAATTAAACCGCAAAGTTTGATTGGCTAATAAACCATCTTACGTGGGCCTTACTCCAAACTTCTGTCTTAATCCCACACTCCTGGGAATAATTTGGAAACACTTCAGTTTCCAAGAGACCTCATTTATTTTGCCCGTGATTCACTCAAAGTACTAATAGCAATCCAAATTGTTTCTTTAAAATTAGAAATCACTTCAAAATTTAATTTAATACGTAGTTAATTATGTGAGTAGAAAAGTTTATTTTTTTAGATTGATTAACATCGTGTCCTAATTATTTTAATGTACTTTAAAGAGGCTTTTTGATATATTTTAAAATTATTGTTTATTGCGATATACGCAATCAAAAAAATACAAAAAAAGTACCAAAAATTTTGCTAAAAGGTTTGGCTCACGTTGCGAGCAATATCGCTCATTTCATTATGCTAATTGTGTTACTTAGTTAAATGTAAAATGTGGTATAGTATTTTATGTTCAAATACATCTTATATGCTTTCATTCAGTTTGTTTAAATTTGTTTCTTTACAAGTTTATAGTTGCAATCATAGTGACCAATAATTTTTTTTTTTTATATTTGCTAATACTCAATAATTCCCATGCCATTCCATTAGCGTAATCAAAATCAATGTTCTTATATATAAATTTAACTTCAATCTGAATATTTAATCTAAAAGTTAGCTAGCTTTCTACATATCGTGAGGACTTATAAATAAACAGAACAACAAAAATAACACCATACCAGACCCCAAGTGTAGATTAGTAACATACTAAACCATTAAAAAAAATGTTTTGCTACCTGTAGGATTTATTTAATGACCACCTGCATCCAATAAGAGTTATCTAATTTTATATTGCATGTTTCGTCAATTAAACCCCAATACACAGTTCATTCCCATGAATATTTGGAATATTTTAATTCTGTGTTTGAAAGCTTTTATATCAGTGATCTTTATTTGTAAGATCCAAATACATAAACAATTTTAAGTTAGAAGTGTGTGGCTGCGCTTCGATAAACCAAGGCTCTTGCCGTCGCTTACGGCATACGTCACTGGGGGGCAACTTCTTCTCAAATGTGTAAATTGTAATTTTGTATTTTTTCACAAACTACAGTATAATATTAGAATGGAAATCCGAAATTTCTGTCTTCTCCTTTAAAGCATGTTATATAATATAACAATAATGTAATATTCAATATCTATTCACGTTAAATTATAACAGAATTTTCTCAGTGGCTGATAAATAATTTAAAATAAAAATATAAGTTTAAATTATACCTCGGTAATCTATTAGTATGGATATATGTGGAGATTGTTGGATACTGAAATTTCTCTTATAAGGATTAGCAAATACCATGGTTGTAATCACTTTGTATAATATCAAGATCTTTCTTTACTAAAATTTCAAGGTTAGTTATTTAAATATTTTAAATCATAGTTTGTGTAGTAATAATTACCAGTCATAACAACCTTGATTAAACAGAAGATAAAAATAATGGAATACATCTCCTAACTCTTTTCTACATATCAGAAATGTACACAAGAGTATGTTTTTCATCCCTGTTATGTTAGCTGTTCGTGGATCTTCCAGGATTAAATATACACTGTAATTCCTTATACGATGAGAAGTTTTGATATTGTCTTTACATTACTTTATTATATTTCTTCTATCTTTAAAATAAGTTTATTGTAAAATTTAAAATAAGTTGAAATTAATATAGCAATGTAATTTCTTTGCAACACGCAAAATTTTAATAGAAAATGTTGGTCATACATTATTCATTAAATAGATATATCTGAAAAACCTACACATTTCTGTCTTTTTGCATTATATTTAAAAGATGTAAAATAATACTAACAACTATTGAATAGTATACGCGCAATATCACGTGACAATAAGTAATATTATATTTTAAAAAGTCTATGATTTACTCGTCAAAGAATGTACGAGTACACAAGTTAGAGGTACGCCATAACACATGATATGTTACAGGCTTTACTGAGGTGCAAAATTTAAAGTCTTAGCTCAAATAATGTTTTGAAAATAAAACGATATGCTATTAAATGGGAAAGAATGTTTACTTTCTATGGCAATAAAAAATAAAAAATTATTAAAGTTATCTAATAAGCTTTCATGACACTTGACCAAAGTTCATGATAGGAACTTCATACATTATAACTAACACATTCTTTTTTATAAGAGAAATTACGTTTCATGCAAAATTTAAAGTCTACAGATAACATCTTTATCAAAATATTGTGACACATAATAAATATTCTTTTATTACATACGGTTTCAAAGTGTTTAATACATAGCCACATGATAAATCTAAATTTTCGATCGTTAAATGTTAAATCTCATATAATTACTGAGTTCATGTACAAAGTTATTTATTATACTAATTTATTATCAGCCTCTTGGTTTACCTAAAAGAGTAATGTAAAATTTCCTCTAACGGGTAACCAAATCCCAGTGAAATACATGCACTATCACCAAACTCACTCATATAGAAATGAAAATTTAAGCAAACTTTTAATATTATAGATTAGTTTGTTTTCGAGATATCGTATAAACATAGGGTGTGATATGCAGTAATGAAATTTCTCTTCACAACGCTGAAAGATTCTATTTTATTCATTTTTTAAGGACTGCAAAAGCCTTACTAGGTTCAGGTATAAAATATTTAAACATGTAGTATTTCTCAATAGATTTTAAGAAAAATATTAATAGCTTATAAGATTTACGCAACATATGTACATGTGTTTAAAGCGCTTTTGTACAATAATAATTAATATAACATTATTGACTTAAAACATTATTTCAGTAGTTTGAGTTTTGTAAGTTAAAACATGTGTTCAGTGACTTCTATTACAACTACAACTAGTATGAATATACAACAAAATTAAAACGTCTATGGATCAGTGTACGTGATTGTATAACAAAGTTTATTCCACACCATCATGAAGAGAAAAAAAGTATTTTATTACTTCATGTTATAATGACTGAGCAACACGGAACGGTAACCTTCCTGAAGAACGTGTCTTGAATTCTGTTCGGCTGGGAACCAATTGTAAAACGAAATCTCTTAAGGCCATAAGCAATAAACTGTTTTATGTTAATACATTGTTAATATTTATATTCTAATGAACCAGATAGACTTGTAATGTTTAAGTATTATATATTGAAGTGAAACTCTGAAATAAAGGGGTACGTTATTTAGTAATAGAAATATATTTTATATATCTAAAAATATAACAAGTTATCCAGAACATGCATTACCAGATATAATGCATTGGTACCAATATGATATGACTTGTTTAGGTCAAATTCAGTTATCTGCCTCCAGATCTTAAGTCTATAATAATTTTGCATCTTGAATATTAGTGTAAACCAAGAAGATTTGTCCGTATAAAATTCTAAACAAGATAAGAAACTATTTATACTTTCCAAACGGTCTTACTCAATTAATTCAATTGCAAGTTTTGTATTTTCGAGAACTGTTTTGAAAAAGATGCATATCTCCTTTTAAACCTTATTCTACACATCTTGAACTTAAAAATTCGTTTGATTAATTGGACGTATTTTTTGTTTATTTAGATGTTTGTATTAATGTAGAGAACAAGGTGTTTGTCACTGGAAACATTTATGCTGCTCAGAAATATCCCAATAAGGACATGGACATGTGAATGTGCTTAGGAATACGTGAGGTTGCAAATTTAATTCATCTCCGGGGTAACGGACGTGCTCGGCGTTGCAGTAAGTTAGTGACCGGTGCTTGTTGTAATGTTAATTAAAGCTTCCTGATGTGGGTTGTGACCAGCCATTGTGAAGCGTTTCTGTTTTTGTTGCAACAGTCGTTTTTATTGCAGAACCACCATTCTAACATAAACTTCCTGACATATCATTTTTTACGAACTAGCGCATTGTAAGTTATCAAAAAATATTCTTATTTTGTATAATACCTATTGATATTTCTCCTCTTTGCTTTGCACGTTTTTTACAATATTGCATTCCGTATTTCAGGAATATTTCCACGTAAGGAAAGAGTGATACTCCTTAGATTATCAAAATAGATGGATTTGAAATCCCAATAATGGTTTATTTTTTCACTACTTGAAGTAAGCAGTATATAACATTTTCCTTTTATACCAAATTTGTAATAAAAGAATTCTATTTTATGTATGTTTCTTTAATAAATTAAAAAGTTGCGAAAGTAAATAACGCTCATTTATTAATTTATAGAATAATAATACCTTAACTAATAGGAGGAAACTTATTGCTGGGGACTTAAGTACCATATAAGCTTGGATAGAATTGTAACTTCTTGTTTGCAATTGAGTTTCCTTTGCAACACTATACCTAAAGACGAGAAATTCCAGAAGTGTGACACCTAACACCAACAAATTTACTGAGCTCCAATATATTCTTAATAACCTTAAATTTTAAAACATTGTACGATACTATAACATACAATATCTCATTTCTGATACAATATCTCAATCGGACAGTAAAGAAGTTTATTGTTATAAATAAACACAAAACTCACGCAGTAAAATTGTACCGATTGTATTAAATAATAATTCTGGGGTAACTGGATTACCGGTGGAAGGACTAGGCCCAGATGAATGATAAGGACTGAACTGTACAAAAGAGGATGCTATCGGCGAGGCGCGCATCGCAGATGGCAGTGTTTGATAACGAAATTGAGAGGTGGGGTGAGGTAGACGTGCCGTACCCCCGTCTCAGTTCATCGGAAGTTATTGCAACAAGTAGAGTTTTGAAAGTGCTTAGAGTAAATCATTTTGCTAATCGTCATCGAACCTGTGGATGCTTTCAGCAATATTTTTTATTTTTAAATCTCTAACACTGAAAAAATAATTTGAAAGTAAAGTTAAGAAAAATTAGTAACAAATTTAATTGAATTTTGAAGATAAATTAAAGAAAAGAATTACCAGGTCAGATTAGAGTGTGAATGTTTGAATTTTGAAAATTGAATAAAATACAAGCTGTAAGAACTTTGTACAGGAGTGAAGAATACATTACAAGTTTGAATTTAAAAGTCACCAAGAAGTTTTTATTTTAACTTTAATTCCAGTAATTTATTTTTAAGTAGAAGTTTTATTTTAGTTTGAACTTTATTTATTTTAGAAGGTTTATTTTTATTCTGAACCTTCACAAATGTTTTAAATTTCAAAGCTAACCCACACGTACCATTAAAACGGTACATAAAAATTGAGCAAATTACTAACTAGTTTTAAACTGCTAACTAGTTTTAAAGTGCTAACTAGTTTTGAAGTGAATAAAAACTAGAACTTTGATTTTTATTTAATTTTGTGAAGGACTGAACGTGTACGATTTTCGTGTAAAAAAAACGACTGCAAAGACTTGTGGTGCACAATTAGAACAGGAAGTCAGTGCTACTAGAAGTCCTGCTAAGGAAGTCCACCATCTTGATTGTTTACAAAGCTTTGTAAACAATAAACATAACCTCAATTGACTCTTTGTATATTAAGTGAACTGTTATTTGAAGATTTTATTTTTAATTTTAAGAAGTTTAGATTTTATTTTTATTTATACAACATGGAGTCTGTATATGTAGAGTTAATAAATAAGGAAGAGTTAATTTTATGAGTTGAGGTTTAGAGGTATTGACAGTACTGATGGTAGTGTAGCCGCACTTAGGAAGACTTTAAGGTCTGTGCTTAAGTTAAACAGTTAAAGGAAATTCATGCTAATTTAAAAGAAATATTGTATTTCCAGCAGAAGTAGTCACATCTCTAATCAAGTAGATTTATTAAATATTAAGGCAAGCGAGTATGATGAAAGTACAAGTAAAAATTGAGTGGGTGCGTTGCAATGTGAAGGTTAACCACTACTCAACCAGAATAGACAATTTGTGTAAAATCCTTAGGTTACTCCAGAAAGTAAAATTGTTTTGGAAACTTTAATAAACAAAGTAAAAGAAGTTAAGAAACTTGTTAGTGAAGATAAGTTGACATCTGAGGATGTATTAGCAGTAAATGAAAGTTTGTTGGACTTGAGTGTAGAAGAGGAAGTCCTTAAATGAGCAGTTAAACCAAAAACCTATAGATAAAGTTTACTGTAGAGTCTGTCCCTACACTGCAAGTAGCAAGTGGGATGTCTGCTAGTTTTAACCGTTTATAAAAAGGGTTTAAACCGACTAACGGCTTAAATGTATTGAGTTGATGATTACCTTCGGGTTATGCAACAATTGGTATCTGAAACTCCACTAAATGATAGTGAAGTATTAAATATTAGCATAGGGTATGCTAATGGGCCATTGTACCAAAATTACTGGAATACAAGGTAAGTGGCAAGAGTATTGTTGAGATTCATAAAGGTCTGATGAGTTTTTTTCTTTGTGCCTATGGGACAAAAGGAAAGCTTGAAGAGGGATCTTGTACATAGATCACAAAAACATAACGAAAGGTAAAGTAGTTATATTAGTAGCATTAAGGAGAACGCAAAGCTTCTACAGTGTGACTACACCGAGAAGGAAGATTGTTGACACCATAAAGGTTGGTATTGCTCCTTATGTAAGAGCAAGATTAGTATATTGTTACAATCCGAAAAACTTTGAAGACCTGGACCAGCTGTGTATACACGAGCAGAATGTATACTACGAATAGAACAAGGTAAGAGAGACCAAATATAACCTCAAAAAAGACGACAGCTGGAACCTAAACAAACCCAGGAGAGCAGACGACAGTCAGTATATAAACAAAGTGTTTGTAAACATAACCTCAAAGCGAACTTAACTTCAAATGTCAACAATGGAACAAAGAAGTGTTTTGTATGTGGTAAAATGAGTCACTATGCTAAGGATTGTTTTTAAAAACCAGAAGAAAGTTGCTCCTAGATTTCAAATGAATAAAATGAGTCCTGAGAAGCCAAAAATCTTGTGAATCGGGGAGAGGAGCAAACTAATCGGATCTCTCCCCAGTTTAAAGGTAAACAAAGTAGACACATTAAGAAGCAGTAACTATTTTAAGCGTACTACCAGTAGTAAAGGTGAGTTTTGACAAAAATAATAGTAGTAAAGGCACTTGTGGATTCTGGAAGCAGTCTAACCTTGATGAGTGAGAAGAAACTATTGACAATTACTACATTAGAAGTTTAGTAAATAAGTCCAAAAGCCACCGCAATGTGCTATTGCGGACAATTCAAATATTGAGTTGACAGATGAGTGGAAATAGTCATAAAAATAGAGGAGAAATTTGTAATTGCCAAGAACCTTGCGAGGGATGTTAAACTTGGAGCTGACTTTATGAAACAAACAAGTCTTGTGCTGGACACTTGAGCAAAGATAGCTGTTATTTTAATTTGAAGCCACAAAATAATAGATCTATTTGAAAACGCCACTATACTCAATATCAATGTAGATAAAAAAAATAAAAATTGGTTGCCATCAAGCTAGTGAAGGTGTGAAGAAATTATTAAAAGATTTTCCTGAAGTCTTCACGACAAAAAAATAGGTAAGGCTATTGATTATGAAGTAACACTGGTGGTAGTTGATAAAGAACCAGTTAGAGAGACCCTATCCTATGTCACTACATAAATTAAATGAGTTAAGAGGCATAAATAATGACCTGTTAAAACAAGATAAAATTAAGCCTAGTGAATCAAACTATGCTAGTCCTATATTTTTGGTAAATAAACCAGGCACTAATAAATCAAGAATGGTTGTTAAATTTAACTATTCAAAGTTAAATGAAAATTGAAGAGAGTTGAGTACCCGATAGGTGATGTGCAAGAAACATATCATTATTTGCAAGGTGCAAGTGTGTACAGCACATTGGACCTAACAAATAGTTTTTACCAATTAAAAATCAGTGAAGAAAGTAAGCACTTGACAGGTTTTCCATTTGCTTGCTATGAGTTCCAAAGTGTGCCATACGGTTTGCACCTAGATTCTGGTGTAATGAGCTCCTATTTGAATAAGGTACTTGATGGTATGAAGTACAAATATGTTATGAACTTTGTAGACGACCTAGTAATCTATAGTAAAAATATCGAAGAACATATGGTACATTTAAGAAACGTGGTACAAAGACTTTTCAGAACATGGCCTGACTGTCAACCCTGCAAAGGTGAGGTTTTGCGTGTAAGGAGATACAAATTCCTAGGACACCTGATAAGTAAGGACGATATAAAAATAGAATGGGACAGAAAAAGAGCCATAACGGATTGTTAGCCACCGAAGAATGAAAAGAAGTGAGTAGATTTATATAAACAGTAAGTTATTTCAGTAAGTTCATAGCAGGGTATGCAATATATGCTGCCTGCCTAAATGATTTAAGAAAAAAGAATACCAAGTTTGTGTGGACTGAAGAGTGTCAAGCAAACTTTGAAGCTAACCCCTCATGTGCCAGTAAAACGGTACAAAATCATAGTGCCTCCCCACTCCTTTTAAGAGAAGAAGATACGAGTATTTCATTGACTATGCAAAATTTAGAGTCTATAGCTCATTCCAAAAAACGTCCTTCGAACAGATGGTAGGACGCACAGTATTAGTGTAAGAAATTTTCACATATACTCGGCAGGTTCAAACATTAGGTTGTAAATTTAATTATCTCCGGAGCCTCGGACGTGCTCAGCGTTGTAGTCAGTTAGTAAACGGAAGTAATTGTTACAGTTAATTAAGGCTTCCTGACATGGGTTGTGGTCGGGTTGTGTACCAATTGAGTTTTTGTTTCTACACTAGTTTTTATTGCAGAAATATTCTGTAGTTGTAACATTGGTAGCATTTATAATGGTAACTAATATTATTTCATTTTTATACTAGTTTATTATGCATTATATATACGCCTTAAAATGTTTGAAGTTCAGAAACTGTAAGAACAGACGTGTTATGTATTCAATAAATGTGATACAATATTAGACTTGTGGTTACGATTTACACAAGCAAATATTGGTAGTTAAAATGAAATCATAACAACACTCCCCATACAGATAAAACCTATAGGATACACAATGTGGCTTAATTTCAATAATTAAATCGTAATTCAGAGATTATTCAGAGATTCAATTACAGAACTAACTATATTAGTCTTGCTATAAATTTAGTCAAGTCAACTCTCAATTAGACATCATTATATATTTAAAACTTATAAATTTATACAAAGTATGTATGTAAAATTATAATTTTGGTACAATTATTTGAAAAATTCTTTTAGTTATAACGGTTAAAACTATATATATATGTATATATATATATATATATATATATATATATATATATATATATATATATAATTTCTATAAACATTGAATCACAAAAAGTACTTGCTCTGCCGGGACTCAAACCCGGATCTCTCACTTGCCGGGTGAATGTGCTACCAATACACCACAGAGCGCTTACTTTTTCCGATTCAATTATTTTGTATTTGGCCGTATGTGTCACATATACGTTTAAATAAGCAAACTAACATATGATCGGAAGACCAAATACCTGTCAAACGACTTTTATTTACATTAAATTGTATAAAAGGCAATAGCCTTAATTAATTTCAATTTAAAATTAGCCTTTTTTAAACGCATATGTGACAGATACGGCCAAATACAAAATAACTTTTTCCGATTCAATTATTTTGTATTTGGCCGTATCTGTCACATATGCGTTTAAATAAGCAAACTAACATATGATCGGAAGACCAAATACCTGTCAAACGACTTTTATTTACATTAAATTTTATAAAAGGCAATAGCCTTATTTAATTTCAATTTAAAATTAGCCATATCTTAAACGCATATGTGACAGATACGGCCAAATACTAAATAACTGAATCGGAAAAAGTAAGCGCTCTGTGGTGTAATGGTAGCACATTCAACCGGCAAGTGATAGATCCGGGTTCGAGTCCCGGCGGAGCAAGTACTATTTGTGATTCAATGTTTGAAATTAAATAAGGCTATTGCCATTTATACGATTTATTGTATATATATATATATATATATATATATATATATATATATATATAGAATAGAAAGAAATTACTGTTAGATTTAAGCGAAGACAGTTGCGCAACATGTAGCGCGGCGTATTCATTTTTTTCCACAAGTGGAGAAACTATAACCAACGTAATATTTGTATAAATCCTAATTGATAGTTGTCAATTAATTGTACAGTATACTATTATATATAGAATAGAAAGAAATGACCGTTAGATTTCAGCGAAGAAGTTGCACAACATGTAGCGCGGCGTATTCATTTTTTTGCACCAGTGGAGAAACTATAACCAACGTAATATATTTATAAACCCTAATTGATAGTTGTCAATTAAATTTACGGTATACTAATCAGACAAATGTGAAGTATACTACGATATGCATGAGACCATCTCTCTATTTCACTCATACATGTACCACAGTTAATTACTGATGCAGATTGTTTGCTGTCTCAGCGCAACCTCTTCAAAAGGTACTTCTCTCGCTTGGCTGCTCTACATTCAAACCAGGCTACTTAACTTCGTATAAGTGGTCGAGTAGAGTTAAAAGTCTCGTCTTTCATTCATAAAGATAAAATTTAACTGAATGTGATAAACGCAATTACATGCATATATACACTTTTGTAATATAAACATTAAAATTTATTATGTTTTAATATTTTTATTAAGTTATGACATTCCAAATAATATCTTATAATTATTATATATTAATATATAAAATTAATTGTGAACATATAAATATTATTTTAACCCACATATAATAAATATTAAAAGTGATCTGTACTATAAATAGTATTGTAAATAGGAACTGTCAACAGTTAGAATTTATTGTTTATATGAAAAAATCACGTTGAAAACTAGTAATGACTGATAATGTAACGAATCATCCAGAAACGTAAAAATAGAATTTTATTTCGTATAATTGAATTTTAATTGATTACAAGTGATTATTTACGTACCTTAATCGACTAGATTCAGCAGAATATTCATTTATATATTTATTTTTTCATCAAAATAAATTGCTACATATCTAATATTATTTGCTAAATGAAAATGCTTATGATTACTGCTTTAAATGTTGCAATAATGCTATGGTATCCGCAGATATGTCCTTTCTTCATATGGGAATAAGAATAGAGAGAGGTCAAAAATAACATATGTATGAAAAAAAATTAAACCCCAATAAATTTTTTAAAGTTTAAGTAATATATGTTGATTTGTAATTTAATTGTTAACTTTGTGCTATTAGTGACGTCAATCAGAATGTGATAATTTTTAATGACTTTCTCGTTTCAAATATAACCACAAAGTCTTCCTGTCCAAAGGGGGTAGAAACAAACCATCTTAAATTAGTTTACTCCAAACCTTAGTCCTAATCTCAGACTCCTGGGAATAATTTAGGAAACAATTTAGTTTCCAAAAGAACTAATTAATTTTCCTAATATTTTTTTTCTGATATCACTATTAATAAAACGAAAGATGTGATAGAAAACTTTATACATTTTATAAACTTAAAGACACAATCAAATGTATCATTCAAGTTTTGTGTTTTCAAAACCTTTGTGTATCCAGATGTTATTCATGTTACAATATATTGTTAACTTCAATCGTGCATTTTAAATATATAGATAAGTTATATAGGCTCCCCATAATTAAGTTATAAAAGTTATCAATAACTTGTTGTTAGCTATAAAATAATACCTTTTAAAATGTTACATACATAATAAATGTCCCCACACCATCAAAGTCTTTACGAACACTCATAAAATAAATTGATAATTGTATGAGTTCATTATTAATTACCAACACATGTATACATTAACGTGTGGTTTGCGAATAACATTAATTGAACAAGATGCTAAAAGAAACAAGAGATATTATATCTAACATAAGATATAATTTAAAACTTCAATACCTACCACAGAAACACCGATAATAGTTTAATATTCCAATAAATGTGAGAAATATATTAAGTAAACATATATTTGAGCACACGTTATGCTTTGTGTAAGCCATTAGTATGCGGTTTAATTTTCCTAAATCTATATTTTTCAATGCACATTTTTACTGAACTCATCTGATAAGGTTGAATCGATATACTACTGTTTTATTGAGATTTTCTTGAAATTTATAAAGCAATTTTATTTTAAATAATGACTCTTATAAATATGCTACTAAAGGACAGGGGAATGAGAATGTGCTTAGGATTACATGAGGTTGCAAATTTAATTTATCTCCGGAGTCACGGACGTGCTCGGCGTTGCAGTAAGTTAGAGAACGGACGTTGTTGCAACGTTAATTAACGCTTCCTGGCGTGGTTTGTGGTCAGCCAATGAGAAACGTCTATGTTTATTTTATCACCGTATTATTTATTGAAGTATCTAATAACTTTGCAGACACATAAATAAATGCCAACTAGAGCATACGTTTGTATTATATGCAAATATTACTCTCAATTTTGAACTAAATTTATTACTCTCATATTTGAAAATCAATATCTTCGCTATCAAAATACCATGCGTACATTCAAATATATAGACAGGAAGACAAAACCAGAAACTACATTCTCCACCCAATGGGTAAAAGGCTTTGATAAAGCTCAGTGCAATATGTAAGTGATGCTCTTTATTGATTTACAAGATAATAACGTTAATGAAACACACAACCATTAGTTTCAATCAAAAATAAAAATAATGATCTTATGGTGGCATTATTTACATTACATGATAAAAAAATCCTATACCATTGGGGAAAACATCAGTTTACGTTAACCCTCATCCCCAAGAGACGCCAATGTGTCAAGCGCTGTCGCAGTAAACATTTGTGGTTCCTTTATTCAGAAAAATATGGTCCCTTACACATATAACCCTTAATTTTACATCATAAAACAATTGTCTATTATACATAAAAGAATAAAAAAAGTATCTATTGTGCAACTAAACTTTATATATTTATTTGTCTTATATTTGTTACTAAGTTATGCCCATCTATATCTTGCGAAATAGTGTTTTTCTTCACTAGTTTTTCATGAGTTCTACACGCAGTTAGGGATTATTAAATTAAAAATTATGTTGAAGGTACTACTAGCTACATTATATTTATAAATATTTGTTTTAGTAAAAAAATAGGTTCATATTCGTAATAAATAAGTATTTAACCTTTTTATTGGTATATATATATATATATATATTAGAAAACCAGTTGAAAGTATTATAGTTTACAATTAAGGGTGAAAGTCAGAAGATTTACCAAACAATTCTAATTTAACTATAAAAGTATTTGCGACAGTTATTATTAAATATTTTATTCTAATAACAGTAATATTAAACTCTCAGAACTATACAGATAACTCATTATCTGTATGTGTATGTAAAATACAGTTTAAAACATGAAATGAATACCATATGTAAACTGTAGCAAATATTCAAAAAGTTAAAATTTTTCCTTAAATTAATGTATACAATTTAAATTATTTTTTTTAATTTTTAAAAGGTAATGAACATTTTCCATTTAAATTGTCACAGAATACCTCAATAATCATATTAGGAAAACAAATTCATGCTGTTTTATATCCATTTAGGTTAACAACGTAATTTTTTAAGGGCTATTTGAACATATTACGGTACACTCTGTAGATATAGTTAAAATTTATTAGCTTTTTCCTCACCCAAAACTTTCAGTGTAATAAAACTTTTATATTGATACACCTCAGTACGTACGTTTATATTTATAAATTCCCCAAAAAACATACCAAACCCCAAACTTGGCCCTTTTGTTGACATTTAAAAAGTATTTAGTACTTTAAGTAAACTTTTAGACAGAACTACAGGAAATAAGATAAAACAAATTTAAGTTACTTAGTGTGATATATATATATATATATATATATATATATATATATATATATATATATACTCCGGGGTGGTCTTCTTCACACTATATAGCTACGTAGTTTCAAATGCCTGTTAATATAATAATTTATCAGGTTTAAATAATATAACACAAGTTTTACACAAGAAAGAATTCACTTCACTTACAAGCCCCTACAACTATGAATTGTAACAAAACGCACGGATAATTAGTAATGCTGAGCGTTTGTTGTATCAGCACAAACTCTCCCTCTTGCAAAGTCAAGTATCTCTTGCATGATGAATTGGCTGTTGTACTTTCAAACCAGGTTACTTCACATCGTACAGTTGGTTAGGTGAATTTCATCCATATATTCTTATAGGGGTTGAAATAGAGTTGAGATCCCCTGGCAGAACTATAAATTTTATTTCATCATCACTATAACTTATACCCTATAACGATACAATTGTTTAAATACACGTACCTTATGCTCCGTAAAGATAGATACAGAATAGACAAAGTAAAGATTTTCCATGAATATCAATCATCCAATGGAGTTAAAAAAATGTTAAGCCTCTAGAATAACTATAATGTGATTTTAACATCTCGATATTCCACAAAGTTAAAATTTTATATACGGCCTTAGGTTGCATCCATAGAAGTGTACTGTTTTCAATTTTCAGAGGGTCTCAAACGATGAAATTAGATGTGCACTTTCTTTATACACCATGCAGACTACTATTGGCAGTAGAAGTATCTAAGATCTGAATTTAATAACAAGAGCTGGATGTAATGAATCTTTTACTACAGAATAGTTTTCCAGACTTATGTATATGTATTGTTTCTTTATCAGGGTGGCAACGATAACGTTACTACTGTAAAAAATACTGGATATAAGAATTAAATAATTACAATGACAGAAAGCAGTGTCTTTTTTCAAAGTATATTTTGCAAAGTAACATATAAATATACATTCTTGGTGAAACAGTAATGCAAATGTTAATACGGCACAGGGCAGGTCTTAGTCCACAGTTAGATTATAATGGCTAGAAGTAGTAACTTCTTAATGGAGCTGGACACTTTATACAACATGTACATATGTATGTAATATATTCACATATTTCCCTTATCGAAAACAGATGGCAAAAGACACAGCGCCACCTGATATACATTAGACGTTAAGTAGATTATTTAGCATGAAAGTATACGATATCATACAAAAGAAGATTTTCCAACATATGCATGTGTCTTTTATCAAGTAAATGATATAATAACATGTACAATACCTTAATTAAGAAGTGAGTTATTGAAATTACTGCAGTAAGTAATAAATTTTTCAAAGTACACGTTTCACACTAACTTATTTCCTCAATGAAGCGGAAATATCAGTCTTATCGAAGGTTTTAAACTTTTCTGTGGCACAAAAATCGGTAAAGGCACTGGATTTCGTAACTGTAATAGAGTCGGCTGTTCCACAGTTACCTGAGGAACAGGGTGATCGGTTTCGTTGTGAAGCCAGTCTTTTACTCAGAAAAGTTCCTCCCACAAAACCCAATTTGACAAAAGAGGAGAAAAAGGCCATGTCGATCCTTGGGAAAGACGACACGGTCAAAATCTTACCAGCCGATAAAGGCAACGCTACTGTTGTACTTGACTCAGTAGCGTATAAAGAAAAGATTGCGGAAACTTTAAATACTGGCAAATATACAGTTTTAAATAAAGACCCGACTGATTCATTTGAACGCAAAGTAGCAAACACCTTAAGAAAACATAAAGAATTTTTTTCGTATAAATTTAGATCTAAATTAACTCCTCACCACTCCAAAATCCCCCATATGTATGGCCTACCCCAAAATCCACAAACCTACCATCCCACTTCGGCCCATCATTAGTTCCCGTGATTCAACTTGTAGGGAATTGTCTAAAGTCCTCTTGGACATTTTAACGCCATTGGTAGGAAAAGCTTACTCTTTCATCAAAACTTCCAGGGATTTTGTAGAGAAGTTAAAATCCCTAAAGTTGACTGAAACTGACAAACTGGTAAGTTTTGATGTCGAAAGTCTATTTACAAATGTACCAGTTCTAGAAACTCTCGGAATTATTCAATCACGTCTCAAAGAAGACCAAACATTAAAGGATATAACTAAACTTCCCGTGCCAGTAATTATGGAACTGTTAGAACTATGCACTCAATGCAATTATTTTGAGTTAGAGGGTAACATTTACCGTCAAGATGAGGGGATGGCAATGGGTTCTCCACTGTCTCCTATTTTCGCCAATATCTTTACGGAGGAATTTGAGCGAAAAGCTTTGGCTTCAGCTCAGTTCAAACCGAAGATTTGGTGGAGGTATGTGGATGATACCTTTGTTATTTTTTCTCACAGAGACATTGAATGAAATAAATTTTTGAATCACATTAATAGTATTTCTCCTTCCATCCGCCTCACAATGGAAGTGGAAGTCCAAAACAAGCTTCCCTTTTTGGATGTGTGTGTATTAAGAGATAGGGATGTCCTTAAGACAACTGTTTATCGAAAGATAACACACACAGGAAAATATTTAAATTATCAATCCAACCATCAAAAATCTGTCAAAGAAGGAGTAGCCTACTCGTTGTTTGATAGAGCAAAGAGATTGTGCTCAGATAAAGATGGACTAAAAGAAGAATTTAAGAAAATTGAATCGGATCTCAGAAGCAATGGATACCCTCAATTAGTAATAAATAAGTGCAAAAGAACCAGAAGAATCATTCCTGAGTCAGAAAAACAGAATTGTGATAAATTTGCGTTTATTTCAATCCCTTATGTGCCGGGATTATCGGAGAAATTTAGAAGAACAGGTAGAAAGTACAACATTAGAACCGGGTTTAAAACACACAACACTCTTAGACAAAGTCTCGTAAAAACAAAACCAAAAAATGGCACACAGGATTCCAAAAACTGTGTTTACAGTATAAAATGTAGTTGGAATAGGGAATACATAGGCGAGACAAAAAGACCACTAAACCTAAGGATAAAAGAGCACAAAGAAAACATGAGAAAGGGTCTCACAGTAAAGTAAAAAATTGCACACTATTGTTGGTCCAAAGACCATCATATGAATTGGGATGAAGCCAACATAATACATCGGGAACCACATTTCTTCAAAAGGAAATTAATTGAGGCAACATACAATAAATTGGCAGGCCAACCAATCAGTCAACCACCAGTCGAGATGAGGCCGCTTTGGTTGCCAATTCTAAAAAATGAACTAAAGAGAAAACCAAAAGTATCAAACGGATCGGATATTTGTAATAAACCAATGCGGAGTCACAATATGGTTTTAAGAAGTTCATCTCGCATGAACCAATAATAACGAAAGGGCCCATTCCTGTCCCCCTTCCCTAGTATTTCCGCCATCTTGTTTTAGCCAGCCGTCACGATTACCATTGGCTAATCCCTCTGGTCAGTCGTAGGTGGTTAGTAGACGAGTGAAGACGTATTGTGACCTGTATTCCGTAGTTTAGTTTTAATGATTAGTGTTTTGTATTAAGTGCATGTCTATAGAGTTAGTGAAGTTGAGAAACAACATGTAGGTTGTGATTCCTGACTTATGCGTGCCACAACGCTTTGGTTAAGATTTGATTATTTTAACCTAGTTTGTATTATTAGGTTAACTATGTATTAGGTTAGTTCTTTACCTGAAGAAGAGATCAGATTGCAGATCTCGAAACGTAGTGTTACTGATTTCTTGTTGAACGATGGCAAATGTCCGGAAAAATTCTGTTTCCTTCACTAACTTATGGATATATTTTCATAATAGCAACAGCAATGTGTATGCTACTACAGTTCCGGAGATTCCATGGACTGCAGTAAGAGTAAAGTTTCCAGACGTAGTTTCGTTTAGATGGAAGTTTTTAATTAAATGCAATTATTTTCTTGATCCGAACCATAAAGCAACAATATAACGCACCAATGAAGTTTAAAAAAATTATGTGTATGCAAATTGTTTTGATCAGCACAGTAACGCCTAGGTCTTGTCAGTAAATATGCCTTAGTAAATAGATAAACAATTAAAAAGACTGGAATACTTCATTACTTTTACAATAACGCAAACACTACTACGCCGCTTTTTTACCTTAGTTAGTGAATTGTTACAATTTCTGGAGTACACAATTATTTTAACTAAAGCATGTGTTCATGACCAATGTTTAAAAACCACCGTTAATCACTAGTGGTCTATAAATGGCTTAAGTAGAGATTTGGCTGCATATAAATTATGTAATGAGATTTAAATTTTGTATGATTTTCGTATGGTTGCCCTTAAAAATAATAAATAGTTTAGAAAAGATAAATTTAAAAAGTTTTATTTTGAAAAAAAAAGAAAGCCAATTATTTTTTGAACATCTTATTAATAATAATATTAAAGAAATTACCAATATGTTAGATTTAGTTATCATACGCATAAAAAAATATTTGCCACATTATCTATGATATTTTAATCATAGTACACTAGACTTACAGAAAATATTCCAATTAAAAGATTTACTTTTGTTTTTATAATTAATACAATAATTGATAATTGATATAGGAATAATTGATATTGCTGTTTACAATTTTGTATTATTATTAGAACTATATTAATATGTTTTACTGAACATACTACTTTGAGTCAGATTCTCAATATAATATAGACTAAATATTTGTTTTTATTTTATAATAATATTATGTTTTTAATTCATTAAATCCAGAGAAAGCAGGAGTTTTTTCAATATAAAAGGTATTACGTACTTATTACTTATGAATCGCGGGGGGAGTACATTTTGTGATTCTATATTTATTACAATTAAATTAGGTTATTGCCGTTTACAAACACTTCATAAATGTAAAAGCCGTTTGACAGGTATTTGGAATAAAAGTTAGTTTAGTTATTTAAACACGGGGTAACGTCAAAATACTGTAAAAAGTAATTAAATCGCCTGCAAGAGAGAGATGTAGGTTTCAGCCCCAGCAGTGCAAGTACTTTGTGTGGTTCAATATTTAATACTGATTATTATTGATTATGATTTTTTATACATAAAAAAAAACTATTATGTTTTCATAAATACCGTAGCCTTATAATAGTTTATTATTTTAGCCGCTTTTGATAAAAAATATTAAATATAATTCACAACCAAAATAAATCTTCACTATGTACATATATGAAATAACATAAGGTAAATATCAGAATATTTGCCAGTTATGACATATATACATATAAATATATATATATATATATATATATATATATATATATATATATATATATATATATATATATATAACTTTTGTCGTTCCACACGCATTTTATTCAAGGAAAAAAGTATAATAGAAGCAACTTACGTGAATGTTTCATTTTAGATACGTATTTACTCAATTTATTCTTATTTTATATTCCATTATAATCGGCTCACAAAACCTAAAACTGATATTTTTTATCAACACATATAAATTCGCCTAAAATTTAAGAAAATGAAAAAAATGGTGCTTAAACGAATGTCATTAGTTCATATTTATGATTAATGCATCTTTGAATATATAGTAGTAAAACTTAGATATAGATTTACACTTAGCAAACCCATTTTTAAATACGATAACCATAAAATATTTCTGCGTGGACTTATTTTGTTACATAGACTGCTTATTAAAGCCGTTCAGAGAGAGAGAGGGGGGGGGAGAGAGAGAGGGGGAGAGACATAGAGAGAGAGAGAGAGAGAGAGCTGTTTAGAAATTTATTTTTCTATATGATAACTGTGGGAAAGAATGGCTCCCTACACAATCATGCCACGTGCCACTAATGGACACTCTTCGATGTACTTTGCGTTCAGGAGACCAATATCAGGAGTTGTAAATTCGTTGCTATCAATGTGTTGTGAATGTTACAGCGATTTATTACTGGTATTAACTGGATTTGAATCCATAGTTCTCATTATTGACGGCGTAAATCTTATTTCTTTCTGCCCCTATGTTTTGGTTGTAGTACTTAGTGTCATGTAGTGTATACGACTTTTTTTGATTGACTTTTTTGTAAATAGTGAAATCTCTTTGGTTTTTTATCAAGCCATTTCTGTCAATCCCCTGTTTTTTCCTTAAGGAGAGCAGGCTACTTTTAATATCTCTATCTTTTCTACTGTATGTTAAATGTGTATATTTGTTACAGCGATTTAGTTCTAATATTAACGAGATTTGAGATTTATGGTTCTCACTAGGACTCCTTTTAATTTTTGCAAATTATTTCGGTTTTTACTACTGGTTTTTACGTCAAATATATCAAATTTTTACCTGTACACTCTTTTGGGATATACATATTCTTACACATTTTATTAAATCAAACAGTGGATTCCTATGAGCTAATAGTCAATAAGTTATCGTCAATATTTTTATTGGCTAAATTTAATAAAGGAACCAAGTCACATTTTATAATTGTCACAGTTTTGCATTGTTTTTTATTGGGAACAAAATAAAGTAATTAAATAAAACTAAATTTTACATTACATTTTGTTCCTAAAACAATTAATTTGCAGTTTATTATATTCATATGATCCAGTGCACAATTGGGTACACTGAGATAATAAGACCACCTCTTCACCTACGTTACACAAATTTTTGCAGTACAGGTGGCTCTGATGTCAAAAAATGCATAAAAGTCGTTTTGAGCTTCATTAACATCCACATTAAAGAAGTCAAGTTTGTGATTTGTGTCAGATTTCATACACAGCACTAAGCGGAAGGTGAATTCAACATTCACATTGAAGGAGAACCTTTCCTACCATACTAAGTTATTTTTGTTTTGCTACCATCCATCGAAGGTTAATGCGAAAAATAACATTATACATGTTTATAATCTGTGAAGGGCTTTGTATGATATACTCATTAAAATAAAATGAGTGCAATTTTTCATGTTCATCACATTTGATTTTGTATTCTAGGTGTCTCTGATTGGAAAACGATGCAGAATTCAGTTTGAGTCTTTTTATATCTTGTGACGTAAACTCCAGATTATCTGAGCTAAGTCCTTTTGACAATGTTAGATTTTGATCGCTTCACTAAGCTGAAGGGAGGTGAATTCAACATTCACAGGTAATAATTGATTTGTATGCAGTACCTGAACTAACAGACACCGAAATAGTGCTTGTCGTGTTGTGAGAGTAAGTTTAGAAGTTCTCTGTTACCAACTGGCTGTTTTGGTCACCCAATTATCGTTAGACCTAACAGCATTGCCCTGGTAAAGGTAACACGTTCTAGGATACTGAAATACCGTATGGTAAGTGCTAACTACTATTGCTACGGTACTCTAGTATTCCGATCTTTTTGGATCTCCTCAGATATACGTAGACAAAAGATTCCTGTAGAATAAAGTCTATAACATTGTTAAATTACATACGCTGAAGAATTTGAGAGCATATTTCAATATTATTACAGAAAAACATTATTTAACTTTTAAACCAAAGCTTTTGTTTACGGCCATTTGGTATTCTTGAAGCCATTTACGTGATGTTAATAACTCTAATCATATATTTTAGCTTACTGCTCTTGATATAAGGAAACATAAATGCAATCTTAATTTGTATATAACTAAAAATTTTTTGTTTACTTAGTTATGAACGTTTCGTTTAAAACTATTGATTTGTAAATTATTTAAAGGTAAATTATGTTGTCTATTGCTACAGTTTATAATAATAATGCAATAAGTTTAAAAATGTTCGTATAAAATAAACTTAGAAATTATTTACGAAGATATTCTTTAAAAATCATTATGAAAAATTATACTTAACATTTATTTAAAATATAATTGTTCATGTTTCATTTGTATAGTAAATAATCGTAGATTTTATTACAATGTGCTAAAATTTTTTTAATTCTCTGGAAAATTGCTTGCTTACATATATCATAACTGCGGTTTGGTAAATTAGAATGTTAATGTTAATAATAGTTATGAGTTAGTATAGAAAATTATACCTACTCATAGTGTGTATAGTTAATTACAACCATAACGTGATATTTTCTACTAAATTAAAACGTTTTAGGAATAGATAGCATGCTTGTGTAATACATTTTTATTACAAATTTACATGAAGGGAAACGTCAGTATTTTATCAAAATGTTATCCGGTCTGAGCTATTGGAAATAGCGATCCTTGGAGCCAAACGTGACTTGAATTCTGTTTAACTTGGATACATTTTAAAAGCTAATGCTCTTAGGAGCGTACGAGATACTTCGGTTTATTTTACAGGCATAAATAAAAAATACCTTTGTGTTATAAACAACATCTTTGGCAGGTGATATAAATTTTTAATCTCTAGAATTGGGAAAACATATTTCAAACTTAATTTTAATCATAATTGCTTTTAAATACTGATAATTATACAATTTTATATAAAATAATTACAAGAGATCTAATAAAACATATTTTAATTGAGTCATGTTATTATATAAATTATTAGCATTACATGTGATAGGAAAATGTAGACTGTAAGTAGATAGAAACTACTATTAAATTATTTAAAATGAAGTTTATGAGTATTATAAATCAACTATATATTCATTATTGGTAAAAGAGAGAGTACCAAAATCCATTTGGGATGGCGCAAATCTTTTATTGTTCATATGATGTAAAAACCACAATCATAAAAAGCAATTATAATATCAGAGAAAATAATAATCATTATATGTACCGTACTACATTTGATTTTGACAGATTTGTTATGCTGGTTAATCATAATATTACAACCTTCAATCTTCACTTGTTTAATCTCGCATCACGCTTTCAAAAATACTATTAATCTTTATCGCTGTTATAATGAAAATATAAGTACTATCCAACTAAATTTGAAGTTCCTGTTAAATATTTTATCTATTAATGCATTTTTTGTGGTTGTTCTAGAAATTTATCTAAAATATCTTTTTTATTATAATGTAAAATTTTAAAACAAATTATAATGTTTTACTACCTCTTTTCAGTACTCCTCGAGAGTAAAATGAGCTATAGGTTTTACAGTAAACCCCATCTGAGTATGTTATGTGACGTTTGGTATGATATATTAGTCTTGTACTGTCTATTATTATAGTTAACATTGTAGTAGAGGGTTTTCATTCTTAAAAAGGTAAAACCTGAAAGAATTCCAAGCTGTTGCCTACTTTTTGGAATTCTCTGCTGTCCGGGCAAGAAATATTAGCGCGTGAGTTGACACATATGGGAAACATTTTTTAAATTGTAAATATATTATAAATATTTTATACCGACGTATAAAATTTAATGCTTTATTTTTTAATTATTTTATTAAAACACATAAAATTTGTGAATTAAATCGTTATATAACACATGTATTTTAGGACTTTTATTGTGTATTTGCACTTTTAATCTCGTTGTCTGACATTTGCATTAAGAATTAAACAAATATTTTAAAATAGTTTCTTTATGTCAGATATTTGTAATATTATAAAATTATTATTATCTACCATATTACTGAAATAATAAACCATTTAATGTAGTTAGGGCTGAGGAGGGGTGTCCTAAATAACTTTTACGAGTAGGCCTAAGACTGTCCTATTTTATATGCACAATTCTCAACATATTTATAACATAGATTTTGTATTAAATTGTAATAAAGAATTATAATTATTAATTCAATTTTCGATTTACATTTTTTGTTTGTATTATAGAACTACAATACCTACATTAGAGGGAATTTTCATCTCTTTCAACCCATTTCTTACATAATTTCCACTGAACAGGATGATTACTTAAGCAGAGTGTTGCAACATGCAATACAAAATCAAGTATCTTTTGCGTTTCTTATCTGTCACGGTTTCTATCTCTCGCGTCTCTTACGTTAGCCGCTTTTCTTTCAAACCAGACTGCTTTACATTTTTACCTACTGCATCTCTATATTGAATAACATGACTGTAGTTTTGAGCAAAAAGGTCCAGAAAAATTTAAAATTATCGTATAAGAGTTTTTATAATTAAAAATATGACCATGTCACCTCAAGATATATTCGCATATAAAATTTAAAAATAATTTACTTGAAATCATTTGAATTTTTTGTTTACTTCCCGTTTTTAAGAGTTGGTTTTTCCCCCCAAATTTATTTAACGATTTAAAATTTGCTTTTTAGAATAGAAGCGCAATAAATAATTGCACGGGATCGTCCGTGCTGCAGACCATATAACATAGAACACCAATAATTACCAAACCCGTCATTGTTCCCACATTCAGAGAATGAAATTCCCTTCCAGGTAGAATTAAATAACTGGAAAGCCAAACAAGGTGCATTTCAACTTTGAAAAACCTCTTCTCAACGGATGAACGCAATTGTTATACTCGTTTTTAAATTAAAGGATGAGAATATTTATCAGAGGATCTCATTGTATAGCGACCTTCTTTATGGAGTCTTTCTCCAAAGTTCAGTTTTACCAAGTGTTCCTGAGAAAAAAAATACTTTAATTTTTAATTTAGTTTGCTTCTCTTTTAATCAAAATAAAAATAATATCAAAATATTTTAACATTTAACTTGAAATATTGTTAAATTTAATGACACATTTACACCTCCTTATTTTATATTGTGCCTCAGTCTATATTTAAGAACTCTGCTGTCCGGGCAAGAAAATATTAGCGCGTGAGTTGACACATATGGGAAACATTTTTAATATGTAAATATATTATAAATATTTTATACCGACGTATAAAATTTAATGCTTTATTTTTTAATTATTTTATTAAAACACATAAAATTTGTGAATTAAATCGTTATATAACACATGTATTTTAGGACTTTTATTGTGTATTTGCACTTTTAATCTCGTTGTCTGACATTTGCATTAAGAATTAAACAAATATTTTAAAATAGTTTCTTTATGTCAGATATTTGTAATATTATAAAATTATTATTATCTACCATATTACTGAAATAATAAACCTTTTAATGTAGTTAGGGCTGAGGAGGGGTGTCCTAAATAACTTTTACGAGTAGGCCTAAGACTGTCCTATTTTATATGCACAATTCTCAACATATTTATAACATAGATTTTGTATTAAATTGTAATAAAGAATTATAATTATTAATTCAATTTTCGATTTACATTTTTTGTTTGTATTATAGAACTACAATACCTACATTAGAGGGAATTTTCATCTCTTTCAACCCATTTCTTACATAACTTCCACTGAACAGGATGATTACTTAAGCAGAGTGTTGCAACATGCAATACAAAATCAAGTATCTTTTGCGTTTCTTATCTGTCACGGTTTCTATCTCTCGCGTCTCTTACGTTAGCCGCTTTTCTTTCAAACCAGACTGCTTTACATTTTTACCTACTGCATCTCTATATTGAATAACATGACTGTAGTTTTGAGCCAAAAGGTCCAGAAAATTTAAAATTATCGTATAAGAGTTTTTATAATTAAAAATATGACCATGTCACCTCAAGATATATTCGCATATAAAATTTAAAAATAATTTACTTGAAACCATTTGAATTTTTTGTTTACTTCCCGTTCTTAAGAGTTGGTTTTCCCAAATTTATTTAACGATTAAAAATTTGCTTTTTAGAATAGAAGCGCAATAAATAATTGCACGGGATCGTCCGTGCTGCAGACCATATAACATAGAACACCAATAATTACCAAACCCGTCATTGTTCCCGCATTCAGAGAATGAAATTTCCCTTCCAGGTAGAATTAAATAAACTGGAAAGCCAAACAAGGTGCATTTCAACTTTGAAAAACCTCTTCTCAACGGGTGAACGCAACTGTTATACTCGTTTTTAAATTAAAGGATGAGAATATTTATCAGAGGATCTCATTGTATAGCGACCTTCTTTATGGAGTCTTTCTCCAAAGTTCAGTTTTACCAAGTGTTCCTGAGAAAAAAAATACTTTAATTTTTTAATTTAGTTTGCTTCTCTTTTAATCAAAATAAAAATAATATCAAAATATTTTAACATTTAACTTGAAATATTGTTAAATTTAATGATACATTTACACCTCCATATTTTATATTGTGCCTCAGTCTATATTTAAGAACTCTGCTGTCCGGGCATGAAATATTAGCGCGTGAGTTGACACATATGGGAAACATTTTTTAAATTGTAAATATATTAAAAATATTTTATACCGACGTATAAAATTTAATGCTTTATTTTTTAATTATTTTATTAAAACACATAAAATTTGTGAATTAAATCGTTATATAACACATGTATTTTAGGACTTTTATTGTGTATTTGCACTTTTAATCTCGTTGTCTGACATTTGCATTAAGAATTAAACAAATATTTTAAAAATAGTTTCTTTATGTCAGATATTTGTAATATTATAAAATTATTATTATCTACCATATTACTGAAATAATAAACCTTTTAATGTAGTTAGGGCTTAGGAGGGGTGTCCTAAATAACTTTTACGAGTAGGCCTAAGACTGTCCTATTTTATATGCACAATTCTCAACATATTTATAACATAGATTTTGTATTAAGTTGTAATAAAGAATTATAATTATTAATTCAATTTTCGATTTACATTTTTTGTTTGTATTATAGAACTACAATACCTACATTAGAGGGAATTTTCATCTCTTTCAACCCATTTCTTACATAATTTCCACTGAACAGGATGATTACTTAAGCAGAGTGTTGCAACATGCAATACAAAATCAAGTATCTTTTGCGTTTCTTATCTGTCACGGTTTCTATCTCTCGCGTGTCTTACGTTAGCCGCTTTTCTTTCAAACCAGACTGCTTTACATTTTTACCTACTGCATCTCTATATTGAATAACATGACTGTAGTTTTGAGCAAAAAGGTCCAGAAAATTTAAAATTATCGTATAAGAGTTTTTATAATTAAAAATATGACCATGTCACCTCAAGATATATTCGCATATAAAACTTAAAATAATTTACTTGAAACCATTTGAATTTTTTGTTTACTTCCCGTTCTTAAGAGTTGGTTTTCCCCAAATTTATTTAACGATTTAAAATTTGCTTTTTAGAATAGAAGCGCAATAAATAATTGCACGGGATCGTCCGTGCTGCAGACCATATAACATAGAACACCAATAATTACCAAACCCGTCATTGTTCCCGCATTCAGAGAATGAAATTCCCTTCCAGGTAGAATTAAATAACTGGAAAGCCAAACAAGGTGCATTTCAACTTTGAAAAATCTCTTCTCAACGGGTGAACGCAACTGTTATACTCGTTTTTAAATTAAAGGATGAGAATATTTATCAGAGGATCTCATTGTATAGCGACCTTCTTTATGGAGTCTTTCTCCAAAGTTCAGTTTTTACCAAGTGTTCCTGAGAAAAAAAATACTTTAATTTTTAATTTAGTTTGCTTCTCTTTTAATCAAAATAAAAATAATATCAAAATATTTTAACATTTAACTTGAAATATTGTTAAATTTAATGATACATTTACACCTCCATATTTTATATTGTGCCTCAGTCTATATTTAAGAACTCTGCTGTCCGGGCAAGAAATATTAGCGCGTGAGTTGACACATATGGGAAACATTTTTTAAATTGTAAATATATTATAAATATTTTATACCGACGTATAAAATGTAATGCTTTATTTTTTAATTATTTTATTAAAACACATAAAATTTGTGAATTAAATCGTTATATAACACATGTATTTTAGGACTTTTATTGTGTATTTGCACTTTTAAATCTCGTTGTCTGACATTTGCATTAAGAATTAAACAAATATTTTAAAATAGTTTCTTTATGTCAGATATTTGTAATATTATAAAATTATTATTATCTACCATATTACTGAAATAATAACCTTTTAATGTAGTTAGGGCTGAGGAGGGGTGTCCTAAATAACTTATACGAGTAGGCCTAAGACTGTCGTATTTTATATGCACAATTCTCAACATATTTATAACATAGATTTTGTATTAAATTGTAATAAAGAATTATAATTATTAACTCAATTTTCGATTTACATTTTTTGTTTGTATTATAGAACTACAATACCTACATTAGAGGGAATTTTCATCTCTTTCAACCCATTTCTTACATAACTTCCACTGAACAGGATGATTACTTAAGCAGAGTGTTGCAACATGCAATACAAAATCAAGTATCTTTTGCGTTTCTTATCTGTCACGGTTTCTATCTCTCGCGTCTCTTACGTTAGCCGCTTTTCTTTCAAACCAGACTGCTTTACATTTTTACCTACTGCATCTCTATATTGAATAACATGACTGTAGTTTTGAGCAAAAAGGTCCAGAAAATTTAAAATTATCGTATAAGAGTTTTTATAATTAAAAATATGACCATGTCACCTCAAGATATATTCGCATATAAAACTTAAAAATAATTTACTTGAAACCATTTGAATTTTTTGTTTACTTCCCGTTCTTAAGAGTTGGTTTTCCCCAAATTTATTTAACGATTTAAAATTTGCTTTTTAGAATAGAAGCGCAATAAATAATTGCACGGGATCGTCCGTGCTGCAAACCATATAACATAGAACACCAATAATTACCAAACCCGTCATTGTTCCCGCATTCAGAGAATGAAATTCCCTTCCAGGTAGAATTAAATAACTGGAAAGCCAAACAAGGTGCATTTCAACTTTGAAAAACCTCTTCTCAACGGATGAACGCAACTGTTATACTCGTTTTTAAATTAAAGGATGAGAATATTTATCAGAGGATCTCATTGTATAGCGACCTTCTTTATGGAGTCTTTCTCCAAAGTTCAGTTTTACCAAGTGTTCCTGAGAAAAAAAATACTTTAATTTTTAATTTAGTTTGCTTTTCTTTTAATCAAAATAAAAATAATATCAAAATATTTTAACATTTAACTTGAAATATTGTTAAATTTAATGATACATTTACACCTCCATATTTTATATTGTGCCTCAGTCTATATTTAAGAACTCTGCTGTCCGGGCAAGAAATATTAGCGCGTGAGTTGACACATATGGGAAACATTTTTTAAATTGTAAATATATTATAAATATTTTATACCGACGTATAAAATTTAATGCTTTATTTTTTAATTATTTTATTAAAACACATAAAATTTGTGAATTAAATCGTTATATAACACATGTATTTTAGGACTTTTATTGTGTATTTGCACTTTTAATCTCGTTGTCTGACATTTGCATTAAGAATTAAACAAATATTTTAAAATAGTTTCTTTATGTCAGATATTTGTAATATTATAAAATTATTATTATCTACCATATTACTGAAATAATAACCTTTTAATGTAGTTAGGGCTGAGGAGGGTTGTCCTAAATAACTTTTACGAGTAGGCCTAAGACTGTCCTATTTTATATGCACAATTCTCAACATATTTATAACATAGATTTTGTATTAAATTGTAATAAAGAATTATAATTATTAACTCAATTTTCGATTTACATTTTTTGTTTGTATTATAGAACTACAATACCTACATTAGAGGGAATTTTCATCTCTTTCAACCCATTTCTTACATAACTTCCACTGAACAGGATGATTACTTAAGCAGAGTGTTGCAACATGCAATACAAAATCAAGTATCTTTTGCGTTTCTTATCTGTCACGGTTTCTATCTCTCGCGTCTCTTACGTTAGCCGCTTTTCTTTCAAACCAGACTGCTTTACATTTTTACCTACTGCATCTCTATATTGAATAACATGACTGTAGTTTTGAGCAAAAAGGTCCAGAAAATTTAAAATTATCGTATAAGAGTTTTTATAATTAAAAATATGACCATGTCACCTCAAGATATAATCGCATATAAAACTTAAAAATAATTTACTTGAAACCATTTGAATTTTTTGTTTACTTCCCGTTCTTAAGAGTTGGTTTTCCCCAAATTTATTTAACGATTTAAAATTTGCTTTTTAGAATAGAAGCGCAATAAATAATTGCACGGGATCGTCCGTGCTGCAAACCATATAACATAGAACACCAATAATTACCAAACCCGTCATTGTTCCCGCATTCAGAGAATGAAATTCCCTTCCAGGTAGAATTAAATAACTGGAAAGCCAAACAAGGTGCATTTCAACTTTGAAAAACCTCTTCTCAATGGGTGAACGCAACTGTTATACTCGTTTTTAAATTAAAGGATGAGAATATTTATCAGAGGATCTCATTGTATAGCGACCTTCTTTATGGAGTCTTTCTCCAAAGTTCAGTTTTACCAAGTGTTCCTGAGAAAAAAAATACTTTAATTTTTAATTTAGTTTGCTTTTCTTTTAATCAAAATAAAAATAATATCAAAATATTTTAACATTTAACTTGAAATATTGTTAAATTTAATGATACATTTACACCTCCTTATTTTATATTTTGCCTCAGTCTATATTTCAGAAATAAACCTAACACCTGAATGATATTGGTTTCAATTTGCTACACTTTATAGTAACATTATTACTGTTTCCATTCCATTTAACATGTATTTTAACACAGTATTTGTTTTTAATAGAGATCTAACCAAATTATAGCATTAAAATAAATCCATACTTTTCAAACTGATTTAAATCTAAAAGATAAAATCATAGAACTTAAAGTTGTATTTTGTTTCAAAATGTATATAAGATTTATGAATTAATTTTATTCCAAGCAACGTAACCGAGTATTGATATGTTCAAATAACTGCTTTCATTCATATTCTAAGTAGCGGGTTAAACTCATAATTAATACTGTTTCGTCCAGATTAATAATTATAATCAAGTGGTTCACTGAAGTTGGTTTATTATTAACTAACATAAAATGGCTTTATCTGGAAAATTTGTTTAAAACATCTTATAATAAAGTACTGTAAGAATTATTTTAAATCAAATTTTTACAGGATTTACGTACAAATATCAAGGTAACGATAGCACGCGAGGAAAAATAGTTAAAGCTTATTTTACAGGATAAAATAATATATCTATCTATTAATACATCTATCCACAAAAAAGCTGCTAAATATTTGTAGGAAAAGCAACTTCTTTACAATAAACTGGATTATTTAATTATATAAATGTTTTGTAATGTTGGCTTTTCGTAAAATGGTTTTGTAAAGTAATTTTGGGATAAAATGCTCCGAAAGTTGGTTATATGCTGGAATAAAATAAAGAACACCTGTAAACATGCATAATGTAAAAGGGCTTGATTATGCTAAAGTGTAACAAAATAGATAATATCACAAATGGTAAAATTTTAAATCACCAAAATTCTTAATTGTATATCCTTATACATTATTTAAAATAGAATTTAAGTTCATAGTAATCGGATTTAACATTTTCATTAAATTTTTATTATAAAACTAGATGAAATGTTAATATCTTTATCTTTCTAACTTTACGTAACAAATATAGTGCAATCAAGAGGAACGGGGAAAGTTTTTATTTATATTATTAGAAAGGCTGTAAAACACAATGTAAATTCATCACACATTGCACTTTTTTGCTACTTCTAAAAGAAAGAAAATATATACTAATATGCGTTAGAAATAAAAAGTGCAATTTTAGTAAGGTTTTTCTTTTAAAAGTGTTGCTTTATTATTGTCGTATTTCTAACACCACGATATATGTGAGGGGAAGGATACAATGTTAAGGATAAATGTGAGAAAGAAAGGTCCTGTTCACGATGGCGCCATGTGTCACTGATGGACACATCCTTGATGTCCTCTACGTTTACAGTCCAATGTTATTTTATATGTTGTAAATCAATGTAAGGGTTTTAGCTCAAACTTTTCACTTTTTTAATTCAAAGAACGATAAAAGGCTCACTAATATTTTTTAAAATATATGAATATAATGAATATGAATATAAAATATAAAAATTGAATTTAGTAAGTAATATTAAGTATAAGTAGTATTTATAGTTTTTTCGTTTACGTAGTGATTTATATGTGTATAATACAAAGGAAATACTCTACGTTCAATCAAATATCAGTTACATATTTATAACAAATTACTTCAATGAAGAATTACTGGTTTAAACACACCATAGAGCAATGGTGAAAAAGATTGATTCAATACGTATATTAAGCTCAGCTCCATTTCACGTTCCAGTACAGTGTTTGACGTATTCCATCACCCTTCCTACCATTGTTCTACGTTATGTCCATAAAACCGCTTGCTCCTCTGTGACTTGGGATCTGTTAGAAATATCGCAGTGAACTCTATTGCGTACCTGAGGAGACAATACGAACAACACTTTACCTGGATTAGATTTGTTTGTAGGCAAGGTGTTTCTGATGTCTAAACGATGTAAAGAGTTAGTTTTATCCTTCTGTGTCGACAGCAGCCAAGTTTGTCTATTCAGACGCTACTGTCCTAAGTGGAAGATGACATAGAGGTGAACGTAAATCGCCTAACATTTCAATTTGTTGCAATGAAAACTTCTAGTTAATATTGCAGTGAATAATAAATCATATAGTTATCTCTTGTGTTTGTAACAGACAAGGAGCTAACGTGGTGCAGTTTAATTTAAAATAAACAAAACCTGTGCATATGCTAACTTTATTGTTTTACTGCATATAGCATTGTCTTCTGCTCTTCATGGTAGAATTTTAAAATTAATATGCATTGTATATTAAACTATATTCCTAACAGATGATTCGGACTAGTATTAACAGTAAAAGAGAAGGTGATGTAAATCCGTTTTTATAACTTTGGCCAAACATAGTATGAAGAATAACTATACAAAAACTTAGAGTAAAAAAAAAATATGCAACTATAAAACAACGAAACACAATATAATTATGTTCTTGTATTATTAAATTCATTTTAAATTAAGGGTCAAGAAAGGCGTACGTTATTTTATTTTTCAATGTTTCAATTAAAGTGCAATTCAAAGATTACGTATAATTCTGTTTAAATGAGAAATAAGATTAGAATAAATTTAGATAAAGGCTTCAATACCAGGAGTGATATATAGTTTAATAAAAGTAATTAGTTAATATCATATAATCAGATATTTAGTAAATATCATCAGTTTTACGTTTTCCTTTGAGTAAATAGAATTCCAAAGAATTATAAATTTTTTTATTAAATAAAATCATAGTTATTATATTAAAATATATTTGAGATATTTTTACCTCAACTAACAAAGTTTTTGAGAATAAAAGTGCAGTTTTTGGGGAAAAAAGTGAGATGGTGAAAAAAGCAACTTGTTATAACATTTATAATTTTTAATCTCTGTTTATAACTTAGCTAAAATATACCGTATTATGTTATATAAAATCTTGCAAAATATTTGTGGGATAATTTTATTTAAAACGTTTTTAGTTGCAAATCATCCGAACTCTAAAATAGTAATGCTTTTTCAGCTCCTTTCAATCAATTACGGATCTAAGCAAAACATTTATTATATTTGTACTTAGAAAATATTTTATCTTCATTACCGAAATACTAGGAAAAAATTATTAACAATAAATTATAAAAATACTTAGAACAAGTTTGTCTCTGAGTGGAATATTAGACCACAACGTACACAGCAAATTTTAAATTGGACTTATACTCATTTGAATGTTACAATAATAAAATAAATAATATTAAATTTTTGTTATCAAATAATTGCTCACATATGAACGGTATTTATTGAGATTATTATATTATTCCTTTTTAATGTAAACAGACAGGATATTAATAATGGGAGAGGTTGGTAATAAAGACCCCATCTATAACAACAAGAGGATGGTAATATAGATCCCACAACAAGGGATAGAGGGCACTATCAGTCATGGTACCTTGGAAGAAGGGGGATATCTATCAGTCTCAGCAGTAGTGGATCGCAGTCCTCTTATATCCAAGATAGTAACGCATTTAACATTAAAAGGGCTGTTATGTATGTTCCACTCCTGAACAAAAATATGGTTTAGATCATGAGAGTTATTAGCTATGCCCAGTATATGTTCAACTTGAAAAAAAATAACCCTGAGAGAATTAAACCTTCTTGTGGAGGAGCACTCTAACTCCGATGTTATCGAAGTAATCAACGTTACAGGAAACTGTAAGAAGAAAGCTGCAAAGTTAATTAAATGTAACTGACGTGGGTTGCGGTGAACAATAGGGAAACGTTTTGTAACAAGATCTTCGTTTATTGAATTTAACACTCCTCTGAACAGTTAGAAGTTTACTGAAATATAAACGAAATATGAGCTTGGATTTATTATTACAAATAACGAGTAGAATTATTTCCTTATGGTGACAGAAGAAGGACAACTCACGGTTTAAATAGTAGTTGGTAATAAATATTGAACACTGTGCTCACTTTATAAACTATATTGGCACTATTTAATTCTTTTAACTTTACAGACTATTTAAATTATTCCAAACAAATTGTACATAACAATAATAAATCCTTGAAACAAAATTAGAAAAAACTCATCTCGGAGACGCTCCATCTAGCAAGCATAGATTGCATTTTGTACTTTGTATTCTTCTTGTTAGAAACAGTTTCTCAAATAAATTAAATTAAAAACCAGTAGACTTTTTTATTTACATAAATATCATTAGTTTATTCTCCTATTGCTCAAATAGACTTTCAAATCATTCAAATATATTAATTGTTTATATAATACAAAAACAAATTATTTTTATTAAATAAATTTAATTTATAGGTTAAACCGAGGTCTTTTTTACTAATATATCATTCTGCAATGAGGAAAATGTATTAATACTTCATAACTTACATTATCATTGCGTAATAGCGTACAAGATCATCCCTACAATTATTTATAATCTCAAACGAGTTGTATTAATTGATGTTAAATTTGTCCTATGTATAAACCTGGTTACGTATCTTATATTATCTATTATATCATGATTAATTATATTAATTTAATATGACGTAGAATGATTTATTTAATTTACTAACTAGGAGCTACCCACGCCTTCCGTATGGATTGTATATTAAATAACAGGTTTTTTCTGCACCATTAAATAATAGTATTCGTTGATCATTAGCTCCAAACCGTTTCAATAACACAGAATAGTTTTGGGCCAGAATGCAGAGACATATTTAGCATTATTGCCCTAGTAAAAGTATTTCCACCGAAGTTATTTATTTGTTGTGAGATAAATAGATTAGTACAGATTTTTTAATTTCTGCCCTAGTAATCTAGTTTATGCTTCTCCCACTGAAGCATTGGTGTTTGCATTGTCACCAATATCAAGAAAAATATACATACTCACATTTTGGTCAGAAAATATAATTGAGACTAAATGAAAAGTAAGTCCGATTAACCTAATCTATTATTGGTTTAAGTTACTTCCGCTGCCTTATTTTTTGCCTCAAAAGTGTTCTTCGGTTCAAAAGCATCTCATTTCTTCATCATAATTTACTTCTACTGAAAATTATTATTTTCAACACGGAATAAACGTTTGGTTTGTTGTGCTAATCAAAACTGAGTATACAAACGTATAACTTCCTTATATTTTTATTCTAAGAGCGTAAGCCATATATGTGTAAAATTTCATTTGTCTAGAACATAGGGGAGTTTTTTACAGAATTTAGTTCTTCTAAGGCCTGCAAAATTTCTGTCCCTATGGTTGTTGGTATTTATGGAATTGCTTTACGTTTTCTTTTTAGTTAATGATGCATAATCAAGCTAAGTTTTAAATGCTGTGGTAATTATCAAGTTGCAGAGTTGGTGATGAGCAAGGTCTTTGACATTTAAATATTAATTTGGAGTAACAATACTCAAAATTGTCTCAAATTAATACATAATAAAATTATAAACTTTACTTTAGCTCACTACTTGTTCTTCACGTTAAGGCAGACGAATGTGCTTATATTATAGGAGATATCACCATCTTACAAGCTCTCCTCAGAAATGCACCACATGCATGTACCACAACACCCCGGGTGATTACTAATGCAGGGAGTTTGATGTATCAGCACAAACCCTCCCTCTTGCAACGTCAAGTGTATCTCTCATTTGGTAGATTGGCTGCTTTATCAGGTTTATCACCCAAGTAAGGCTTCTGCAAAACTTTAAGTGAAAACTATTATGATTATTATATATTAGCATTGTATTTTGATTTAGTACATCTTTATAAAATTACACGTTTTGTATGGATTTTTCATTTAATAAAGTATTTTGCAAGTTATATTTTATCTTACATATTAGCTTATAATTACGTATTTTATGATGTTTAGGCCTAGTAAGAGAAATTTAGTTCTTTTAAAGAAAATTCCAAAGGAGGTAAATATTGAATAACTCACCAATATCATCTACTTGTCTAAAATTTTTAAACTACAATTTTATAGTGCGGTGCTACTGGAGATCCGAAACTACGCAATAGTAGGATAAGAGAATGGATTGTAAGCATTTCATTCTGGCATATTTAATGCCCCACAGAGTACAGGAGTATTTTTATAAACCATGTAGAGGAAGCCGTTAATTTAAAATATTTTATATTTTACATAAATATTCAAATTATTGGGTTTTTCAATTATAAAAAAGATCAAGTAATGACGAGTGTGAGCGGCCAAAGGAGAGATAATAAGATAATATTGAGTTCGTCGTAGTAATCTTAGTGAATGACATTATGATGTTATTGTTTCCACGATAATATAAAATATATAGGTACTCGTTAATATAAAGCTAATTTTAGTTAAAATAAATGTAAATCTGACCATATTAATATAATTTTTGTCCGTTACATTTTAGATGCTTATATGTTTGGGGCTATAGTAATTTAGCATGGCTCCTCTGACTAATAATATTAATACACTTATATGTTCTTTGTTCTTTGTTGTTTGTTGTTATATGTTTGTATGTGTTATATGTTCTATGTTCTTTCTTGGTCATAAAGTGTAATAAATAAATAATAAATAAAAATGCCTTTTTATTGGAGCGTTTTCTCAGGTACATTACTAATTTACAGAATTACTCAAGTTACTACACAAAAACATTCTAACGACTAAACTTAACAGAGCTAAATCATATAATGGAATATTTTACCATAAAATTGTTATATAATATAATTTAAATACTTATCTATATTAAACCCTAATATATCATAATTTTGGTATTTATTATTATATTATTTTAATTACAAACATCGAATGAGGTAATTATCTTTCTAACAATGTATAAATAGTGCTAGGTATGTTAGTATAATGTACTATATTATTATCAAATTATAGTTTTATTGTACCATGCTACTATACTTCAAATTAATATTCCTTATTGATTTTTCCTTAAAAATAGTTTAAACTAATTATGAGAGATAATTCAGCTTCAGTTACTAACGTACATTTCTCATGGATTACCCAATTCTTAATATTTATTTTATCAGTTTTGGTTTCTAGGTGTTTAATGCATAAAAGCCCTAAAAGTAAATGTTATATGTTTGTAATAAAAAAACTTATATTCTTAAATAATAAGAAATAATGTTACTAATTCAATTTACGAAATATTTCAAGTGAATAACGCATTATACAAATTATGAACTATTATACGAGTAATTTGTCTTTTCTATTTTGGTGGTAAATGTGAAAGATCATGTATTTCGAAAAAATCATGAGCAATACCATTCGGAAATAAAATTGAAAATTTCATAGAAATATATGAGCCATATACTCGTACATTGCACATATACAGCTATATACTGTTTAACCCACTGAAGTAATAGACACACGCGCAGGATACGTGAAGACGGCCTGGGACCGTTTATATCGAGTTACGTGATGCTGACGTGGTCTGTGTTTGACATTTTACTGTTCATAGGCTCTATTATCGTTAATGTGCTCTTTATAAGCATATTCATTCAACAACTAAGCCAATAAATTCATTTTCTAGGAATTTGCTCGATTTTTATATAATTGTTTGGTTTTTATCGTAAATTCTTTAGACTGTTTTTATTTTCTTTTTTGCAACGTATATCAGTTTACTTTTAACGTATCTATGGTTGAAAAGGTGAGTATTAATTAAATGTGTATATTAATCAACCTTCATTTCGCCTTCCGTCTAGTGCAGCGACTGAAGAACAGACCTGTACCGATTTTTTCCGGGAATCTGGATTCTGGATCTGTCTGAAGAAAACTACAAAACCTGCGTTTTGTCTTATCAGGTACAAAATTGTAGTTGTTAATTACTTAAAAATGGGTTTCTTATCTAATTTTAATATTATTCATTTAAACTATAATTTATTGAACATTTTGGACGTGTAACTAATTAAAGTAGACTGTTGGGTAAACAAGTTCAACGCACCACCTGGCGGGTAACACGTTAAAAGTTATATCTTATCTCATTATTGAAAAAACATGCAAGGATGCGAAAAAATTTTAACATCTCCATGTAAAGAATAAAAATAATGTCAGCTTACTGGGTTATAAATATTTACAAATCAACGGGATCAATACAATCACTTCACCTGTGGTCAGAAATGTATTCTGGTGAATAGATAGAAAAAGCTATTAAACCATCGAGGATCTTTTGTGCAAACAGTTTATTTGTTATTCAGGGAACATACTTAAATTACGTATTCAGCAAACTTTGAGTTGGTTGGCCTCTATAAATAATTAAATCACTGAATACATATTTACTACATTTACAACCACATGAAATTTATCATACAGTTATGTAATACGCGTCGTTTATAAAGGTGAAAAATACATACACTATGCAGAAAAAGCCCAATTTATATCGCCGAGTATTCATAAATTAATACTACTATAAAACCTAAATACTGCATTAATGCCATTAAAATAATTTAACGCCATAACACGCAAAACTAAGACATAATATACTTATAGGAACAACAAGTTAGTAGTAGTATTCTAGTTTTTGAAATAAACGAGTAAAAATACATCGTGTTTTTAACTTACAGAAAAATGTTTCAATGTGTTGAGTGTTTAGTTATATCTTACTTACCAGAAGACCACTCAAAACGAAATAGTAACCAAAATGTATTTATTTCATCAGCACACCACAACAAACGTAACTAGAATGTCAAAATTATTTTGACATTTAATTATTTTTTTTACCATAGAGTAAAAATGCAACTTTCAACACTGTTTTTCGTAGTGAACTAGATTCAGATGTCTATAGTATTGAAGCAAACTTGTATGTTGAATCTGCTTATGGATGCAATACGGTTGTAGGCTTTACAATCTTTAAAAAAGAAATCATTTGAAGAATTCACGATGGCTCTCCAGCGTTCAGTCCTAGATTATTATAAATTGTTATAGTTATTGTTTTAAAAGGGCTTTTAATCCAATTTAATTATCCAGGACAACATCTCATAAACATCCATAGCATCAGTGACAAGTATGCGGAACTAGTAACATTAATTCTATTAATTTGCTGGCGTTACTAATGAAATAACCACACAAATACTGTAAAGCTCCCTTATGTATACACTGGATATAAATTATTTAAATTGAAAAACATTCCTTATTTTATATCGGCACGATTCCAAAGGTATTGGAGTGGAAGGGTTAATTATTATAATAAAGACAATGTACTCAGCGTTTTCTAAGATCCCGTAAAGTCTTGAGACGTTTTCGATTAATATATCCAATCATATGATTACTTACATAAATGGTGTCATGAGTATTATATCGTTTTACCATAGCATTGCATATTGAGGGCAATTATTATATGACTTCAACAAAAGTTCTTAAATTGTTTATGCATAGTATATTATAGAACTTATGCATCTTAAACCTTTTTGGTCTTAGAGATCAATTAGTGATTAGAACGCTGGTTTACACTGTACATCAGTAATTAAATAGTGACTAAAGTAAATAAATGTTTAAGATTTATTTTAAAAAACTCTATTTTTGTTTATTTACAATTTTTTTACCTCGAAATATAATTTTATAACCATTTTAGCTTTTATTCACCGATTAATATAAATAACTTTTAAACTATGAAATACGTAATGTATTATAAATATATGTTTTTTTTTGCATTACGAATTTCTAAGTGTAAACAGATTCCATTTATCTATAAGTAGAATACAGTTCATAATTGTGAAATGTTACAACTAACCTGTGCATATAAATGTATTGGAAAATAATAATTTAAGTATAATATTTAGATTTTACTGAAAGCAGGCGGATGAAGTACGATGAAAGTTTGTTTAAACGAGAATTCACTGTAGTAAAGCAAATATTTCTCTAAAAGAGTTTTATGTGAAACCAATATCCGGCGTAGTCGATCCGTTGGAAGTAAACAATATTGCAACCTGTATTCCTATATGGGTTTTATTAGTCAAAGAGGGTGTTTTTCAGATGATGTTTTATTTATCCACTATTTATTTATAAAGCGTATGACGTATGAAATAGATGTTATAGTACAACAATAATTGAGATGTATATTCAAGTATAATGTCAAATACTTGAATCAAAACTTAAGTAACTTGGTTAAATACTTTAAATTTTTAAAAATTAAAAAACCTAACGCAATAAAAAAAACTAAATGAATACTTTTTACAACCATCAAATGCGTTCATTTACACGAATTAGTCATTAAGTATCAAGCTCGTTAATTGCATAGTTCAATTCCACTTTGCAATAACTTATTTATTTCAAGTAGTTTATTTTAAATATAATTACATGTAAACGAAAGTTGGTATCTAATATTTACTCTTACGAGTAAAGGCTAAGTGTTAAGTTTGTTTTATTTAGTCAATCCATTATAGGGTTCTGAGCATCAGGGTCATTAGTTTACACAGAAATAGTATAAATAAGTTGTGAAGGATAGATTTTATACAAAATTATAACGAAAAATGTATAGGATACATTTTACCTTTGATAACGTTTTATTATTAATAAAAATAATGTGACTGAGCTCTGGGAATAAGAATTTCGTTACGAGTGGCGGTATACGTTAGTAGTTAGATGAACATCAACCTAAATTGATATAAATGTTCATTAACGTTCTATGAAAAAAATGGTTTATTAACGTCCCCAGCCTACGAACTGTTAGAGAAACCCATCTAAATCTGAGAGGAATTGCTTTTGTTCTCCTAGGTCTAAAATTTATCCCCTCATAGCACTTAAAAATAAATGAACCTTTGCACTTACTTTTGGGTTGACAGGAGTTTCTTGAAGGGTAATGTTGGTAATAGTAACCACCTTCTGCCGATATTGTACAAGAAAGGATAGAAGCTTCTATATCTCAGTCAGGTCTCCTTTGAAGGAGGGAAAGCGATCTATATTTTATCCTCATTTAATCAAGACAAGTAGGATAAAAATAATCCCTCACGTTTATACTAGGAACATACGTAATTAAAAAGAGAGCTCCGCCTAATCTAACCTTTGTGCTTAGTAGTAGAGAACACCTATCGATAAACCATATTAACTCAGGATATCAAATTGTTATTAGTAATTTATAACTCCTAGATATCCATAAGGTTGCCCAGATATTAGTGAAGGTGAACCTTGAACTGGAAGTTTCAGACAGCAAAGTGAGAAACCTAACGGGGTCATAATTTAATGATTGTACATATAATTTCCAAGATAAATATTTGGATTTATAACCTATATCTATATCTCTAATCAAGATAACTTTTTTCTACTGGTTTACTTATTTAAGTTAAAAATTTAAAATATCTCATAAGCATGGAAATAAAATGGCATATTTTTTCTATTATACAGCTTTTTTTACTTACTGACCAAAATAGAGCGGTATGCTACATGTTGACACTCAAAATGTTTTATAAAAAAATTAAGTTTGTTCCTTTCATGAATAAAATAATTTTTAGTACTCATGTATTAGTATGGCTTCGTCCTTTGTACTGTGTACCAAGCTACAGTAAATAGCTGAATATTATATATACATTGTCACAGGAAGGTATGAATGTACTGTGAATTACTCTTCCTTACAAAAAGTGAAATATTTTTGCTTGAAATAGCCAAAAACCTGCAATACATATCAAATACGTCATTTTGTAAAATACACTTTCTAACTTATGAACTTTCTAAAATTTTGTTACTTCTACTGTTCTACTTATTTTGCTCTGCTCTAGACGACAAAGGATCATTGAGGGTTCGGCAATATTTACAAATAAATATTGGATCGTCAGATAGTTTTAAAAGTTTCTGAATGTCCTAAATCTCGCCCAGTTTCATTGTATTCAGACTGATTCTTCATAATATATCTCGATAACGAAGAGACATGTCTAATTTAAATTTAGAGTGAAGCTATTCCAATGGTTGCACGTTATTCTATGACATTTATTTCAATGTCAGTGACATTTTTACGCTGATGCTATGGGAAAGTATAATTTCAACGTAATAATTGCATAACAAATACCTAAGTTTTTTATATAAACTGAATAGAATTATACGACAATTTAACATGCAACTTTGCAAACAATGTAGCATTAGCATTAAAGTTGAAATTATAAAACAATCTCAACAAAAACTGTAGTAAAATTTGGTGCACCGTACTCATAAATTAAAATTAAGTATGTTTTCCCCAGAGTAAGTATAATAGAAGACAAATAGACAGGAATTGAGACTGAAAGGCGATTTTCGGAAAGAGCGGGTAAAGGAAGCTACCTCCGGGCTTATGTTTAGATGCTGCACCTTAATGTTATGGTGGTATTGATTTTGTTTTAGAGCTAAGAACGAGCGTTAAAATATTTTTAGGTTACCTATTTATATCCTGTCACAATTGGTAGCCAAGTAGGCCTAATATCATCCGATATATGAGGCAGAATTAGGTCTGCTAGTCTGATAAGCAATATTAAAAAAAAAACTACTAGCTGTGAAAAAGAAACACTTCTTTATTAAGGCGAAAATAGGATCATACGGTCATATTTTACGTTCAACATAGTGAATTATGTTGGATTCACCCCTTTTCATGTAACGATTATCAGCCAGCTGTGCTGGTAGATATTAAACTTTTTGAGTAGCTTCTTTGGCAGTTTCTTGTTTTAATATTTATTGGTATTTTTGACTTTTCATGTATTACCCGAACAAACATTACAAAGGCATAAGAATTTTTGATGTTACAAAAACTTGTCCTATGAGTATTGTTCGTATTAAAAGTGATTCTAATATAACATTTTATGCATAATCTTCCCATTTTCTCAATTTATTGTAACTCATATTAAATTCAAATGTTCATAATTGTTGTTATCGCTTTTTTATTAATAGTTTCCCATTGTTTCTCATTCACATACTTTTTTAGGACTGATGATAACATATTAATAAAATTGAATTCAACATTGTAAATTTTTTTTTTATAATTTTTACGTAAAAAGCCTTGCATAAAACAAAAAGTTTGGAACTCCTTCTTTAACAAATATTTCATGGTTCGCTTGAAAACTTATATTACTAGATATTTGGTGTTATCCTACGATAACCTATTGTCCAAAAGATATGGCTATCACTAACTAAACACATATCCAGAAAAGGGAGTTTATTTTGGAGTTTTTCCTCATAGTTAAATAAGTGGAAGGAGATAGGGAGTTTGTATGGGACAATCTTTAAGTTAAGTCCGTGCCTTCATGAAGGAAGACGACTTGGTGTCATCTACGTATCTTCAGTAGATTCTCGGCTTGAACTGACTTGATGCCTGGTTTTTCCCCAACACGTAATAAAGTATCATTGAGCTTACAGTATTAACGGATCAATAATTAAATGGAACGGAAATTGGGCTTTCCAATTTAATGATTCTTTAATCTTATTTCAAACATAATTCAATGATTTTTAACCTTTATAGAACGTGTATGTTAATACACAGTCTTTCAGCGTAAAACCTATCTGAGAATCATCCAAGTAGATTCCGGTCTCAAAATCGGGAGATTGCACTCATTTACTGTTACTGAAAAGTTTAAATCTTTTGTATTTGGTAGCCTACATTTAGTATAATCTTATCTCTCCTTTATTTTGGAGGAGTGTAAGCAAAGCCTATCACTCGGATGTATCTGTCTGTTATTTTTTGCGTTCACAGGAGGAATTCCATTATGACCACTTTCTACATCTGGAATTTAGCTGTTCTTTAGCAAAGTCTATCTTTCTAAAGGATACATCAAAAACAGAATGATTTATATGAATAAAATTGGGCAGTATTTGATGTCAAGCAGAGGTCTGAAAAAATGTTTAATTCGGTAGCTTCATTGTGCCTAGCTGACTTCCTATATATCGAGTATGAATTGGACTATTGATTTAACATTTTAAAAAATCAACGAAGGCGGTTACGTTACTCGTAGCCTGGCGTACAGAAGTATAATATTCATACACGAGTAGATTTTAAATTATACTACTTTTTTTACTAATCGTTAGAAAAGGTTATATTAAAAAAAAACCGAAAAAAATACGTTTTCAAAGGATTAAAAATACCTTAAGAATTATTGAGCTGTATATGAGGAGTGAAAAATCAAAACGTGTTGTCACCAACAATTCGATATGAGTTGTCCACGTGGTTTTTTTTTTCCTCTCAATGAATCCTATCCACCTATTCATAGCAAAAGGCATCAAATAAAGTTTCGTCCCATGTAATTTAAGTAGGAAAATTATGAATTTAATCAAACTGTATTTTGTCCACACCCACATTTGGATCAAATCATGTTTTGTCCAACAACCAATGGGAGTTAACGCTACAGCTTCCGTTTCCAAATCACTAAATTTTTGAATACCCACTTATATTTCGAGCGGTATGCCAATTTTAATACAATATTTTCTTTTTTTATTTAGGGTTTGACTTATGATTTTTGAGTTTGGTTTTGTAATTTCACACATATTATAATCACAATACGTTTTATTTAAAATATTTATAATATACACGTACTATTTCAAAAGCAAGAAATAATAATAATCAAGTGAGAGTTGCGCCATACTGTGTTTTACGTGTACCAAAATTTGCAAAGGTTAAATGAAAAGTTTCAATTATACAGCTCAATTCATTCTCGAGGTTTTCTGCGGAGAGATAGACAGACAGAGAATGGTACTAACAATAAATGTTTACAATCCCAGGCTGTCAAAAGATTAATTGTGTCAGTCTATTCAATGATAATGAAGTTTGCAATGACTCTCAGCAAAGCCACTGTTAGACATGCAACATCAAAGAGCTAATATTTTTCACTGTAGAGATGAAGATTCATGTAATTTTTAAAATATAACAATGAAATATACGAGTATATAATATAATACTGCCACAAGGTTGATTCATAATTATATAATTCTGTTAGGTTTCATAAAATATAATTTAAAAAATAAAAGTCTAAACGAGCAATTAAGAGAATATAACGCAATTGTGTGATAAAATTAGAACTTACCTCCTACATTTACAAGTGACTTGCATTATCTTTTCTTTTTACCTTAAGAATAATATTGTAAGAATTACATTTACAACTTGAAATATAATTTTTGTTATTATTCTGCTGCTAAGTGAATAATAACAAATTCACCATTATGGTTTCTCATAAATCTTCACTAATGCTGAGCCAAAAAGTATAGACTGTTTTGCAACATCATCGACCTTATTGTTGCATAAATAAAAATGAAACTTCTTTCATAATATTTAAATTATATATGAGAGAAGACAGACATATAGAAATAACAATCTTTCAAAAGATCAACCAAATAGTTTTTTTCTTGAGATAAAATTAGAGGGTTAAGGGCACAGCGGATGATGTATCCTATACTAAAATATACAGATTCTAAATACGTATATTCAAATTAAAATAATCGGTTATATAGTTTATGTTAGTGTCTTTAGGTCTATGACGGCTAATATTTTTTCAAAAATATGCCTTTGGATAATTAATGTTTTACTAATAATCTATACCACTACAGCACTCTCTATATAAATAACTGTCTGTGCATTTGGATAGTTCGAAAACTATTAATTTCAATCCACGTCTAGAAAATAAAATGAAGTACCTCTTACAGTCTTAGGGGTATTTATTTTATTACAGATTCTGAGCTGAACAGAATTCCAGGCACGTACAGCGGGAAGGGTATCGTTCTCAGTTTGCTCGTAGCTGATAACATGTCATAAAATACGTACGTTTCCCGTCTTGTACGAGTAGAGTAGGTTTATTTTAAAATATAAACTCAGGTTTAAACACAGCAATTTTAATTTCAATATAAAGTGTTTTGTGAAATTACTAGAGTATTTGTTAAAATTATGATCTATGTTGCACTCTTTTGTCGTGAGTGAAATTTAACATTTTGAGTGCCACAGGTATTTTTCCAAGGCATATGCATAAGGTGCCAGGCTGTTTTTTGCATATTTGTAAGCTTTTGAGAAAAAAGCTGTTGTAAAATAACTAAATTAAATCCACAATAGTTACACATCGTTACAAAAAAAAATTTGATTTATAAAAGTATAAACGTTTCAGTACTTATAAAAATAGTTTTTATTTTTTTATAAAAAGTTAAGCTTTGACCTAATTCGAGTGTACACGGTATTTCAAGATTTTTTTCTTTATATTATGATATAGGCCATATAATTCTAAATAAAACCCATTTATAATATGTTAATCTAAAATTTTAAAATATGGCATTATATGAACTAAAAAAATGCTGCCCGGTACCGAAATTTTATAAATTTTACTTCATTTGTCAGAGTTTAGAAATTACATAGTAATAGTGTATTTTCACAAAAGAATCTAATAAAACATCAACATAACACAAATAAATATGATTAATAAATGTAGATACAAATACTTGCTAACATATTTACATAAAACTTTACATTTACTAAATAATAACCCTAATATATATATACACTGAAAATTCACGTTTTTCGTTTGGACACAACTCAAGTCACTACATTACTTTTGTAAATAAATAATTTAAAATACTGTATAAGTTACTATTATAGTTTTTATTTACTCAAATGCTTGGTTATCGGCACATATACAACAAGAAAGGCCGTTACACAACACAGTACTCATCCACTACGTCGCGTGACTGGAAGACAAAATCATCGCATAGGTATTTCGGTATTATCGCAGCCCACTATTTTCTGACGAGTTTTATTAATTAGGGACCAAAATAAATGTCATTATACGTTCCTTCTTCCATAATTAATGCAAAAAACACTCGATGAGTCATACTTCCTACCACAAAATCGTCTCCAAAAAGACATACGATTGACCCGACATTTTCGAATAATAAAACGTTATGCTTTAGTTTTTGTTTTCGTTGATTGTCGTAATAACTTATAAATTCCAAAATAGGTTAAAGAAAGTATGTCCTTTATAATAGTGTAGTTTATTTTGTCCCCAGATAAGGAAAACTCGTCTAAAAATAGTGGCCTTTTTATAAGTACCCAAACAACATAAGTTTCACAGATAAAATGGTAGAGAAACAACATAAAACTCATAATTTATCGATAGTTTGGAACTTATTGAATTACAGCTGTCTGGTTATTTGGCCAAAATAACCTTGCACTGTATAAAATAATATCGAAATACGAAATGTCCAAATTAGCGACGCTGTGGCATTCAAAGGGTTAAAGGCTGATGACATTTTACGGATGGATTATATTAAACCGTTCCCTTTTCACTTTTTTGGGAAGGTTTATTAATTTGTATCACATTTAGGCTCACAAATGTGAGCAAAGTTTAAACATAAATATATACATTTTCTTCAATACAATATTGACTTACCAAAACAAGTTTTGTATGTAATTTTGTCAAACTACTGTTTTTGTTTTTTATTACTTAACGCCTTTGTGTTTTTAGTAAAAAAAAACAATTTTTATAAAACTTTATCATATAATTGATTAAAATGAGAAAAAACACATCTTATTTTTCTTTTATTATATTATTTTTATTATATTATTTTTTTCTTATTTTTATTTTTTATTCCATTTTTGCGTTTCTGTAACATTTGTAGCGTTATTTGGATTTTCATGACATTTTTACAGTGAGATATATAAAAAAAAAATTTCCCCTCGCATGAAAACCTGACGACACAGCTGCAAGTGTAAGAACCAAATATTAACTATATGTGGAGTTTTTGTAACTTTGAGGAAATATTTATGTACAAGAAGACTTGATATCAAGTAGAGTATATGTTTCAATTATTACGTAATATAATTTTCCTAATCTTGAGATATAGTTGGGTAGTACTTGTATCTTAACGTTTTGAAGGTGACTTACACGAAAACACTTATGTATGTAAATTAATGGTTAGTTAAGACAAATAATTGTATATAATCTTTATTTCAGTAGGCATATTACAATGCAGCAAACTAAGCTATCATGCAGTCATATCTTTGTTCTATTTTTTAAATAAATCTATTTGACATATATTTAATTTCAGAATATTTGTTTATTTTTCTACTTACAATATATTTTTCAGGCAAACTATATAAATATGAATAAATTATTTCACAGTAAATAATAACTTTGGTATGTTTCACTTCATAAGTTTCTAGTAAATACGATAAAAAGAGCATTCTATGTAAATAAACTTTGAAGTGGACGTATGTGTAACTCTTAAAAAGGGTTGTTACACTCCTAGTCACGCATTTGTGACTATTGTTAACGTTTTTTACAATAAAGATGTAAAACGTAAATATTTAACTATCTGCTAACTTACTTATTCAGTTTTTGCATCACAAAAAAGTAATAACGTTATTTTCAGTTATAAAATAGGTAAGGAAGAATATATTACATAATTTATCTAATCACTTTTTTACGATAAAGATATTTTACATATTGAACATTTTAAATTTTGTCCTAACAAGAAATCTAGCAATAATGATTCAGGAGGTGAAAATTATTTTATCTCTAGGGCGTAATTTATTAAACTTACAAATGTTATGCCTACGACTTTAATCTTACTCAGAAGGAAGTTTCACTCGAAACCGTTGGTAAGTGTTAGTTATTATATAGTTCTGTTTATCTGGTATCTAACTTAAATATTAAAGGCCCTATTTTCTTTATTTTGTAAATAAATTGATTTTACTATCATGAACCCTGTACCTTCTTAAGGACAATAATTAATATGCAATAATGTAATATAGCATTAATCTCTATAGTGAGATGCAAAGCTATTTGATCCCTGATGCTAAATAATCATTTCAACGGCTACTATTTTCCAATGAATCAAATACTATGGTAATGGGTCTGGGTTATATTTTTATATTAATATCAACCTTCAATTCAATGTAAATTTTAACTTACTATTCTGTTATTAAAGCTTCTATATTTATTCTTGCAGTATGTTTCCCGTAGAGGAAAAATTTATAAATATTTTTTGTAAAATGGTACTTTGATATTTTTATGTGGATTGGTTAAACGTAGAGAACTTTTTTGAAGGGGTTTAAAAATATCTAATATTAGATAGTTTTTTGGCTTAGATTTGAACAAAGTTGAATAACAGAGTTAACTAAACCAATTCAGTATATTAGTAGTAGAGAAAAAATCTAGAAGGGCAAAAGGTTTTCAGCTCAAAATATATGATTTTGTAAGCAAACGTATTTCCATACGTCATCATAACCAACAAGCTCCACAAAATATGTCTGCCATACAATCCTAACCTGGATTCAATTTTTAACCTGTTACATCTAACTTATATGCATGGTGTAAATTAAGGAGCAGTTTTATTATAATTTTATCATATAGAAACAGTAAGTAGTAGTTAAATAAATTAAATTATACTTTTAGAATTTTTCACGTTTAAAGAAATTATTCTGCAAGGTAAATATAACCATAAATAAAAAATTGCGACCCAGAAAATCGCTATCAGGTGATTTATTATGTTATTTATGTAAAATTGTTTATAAATATAAAGGTTAAACAACAAAACCGCACACACATTTCATCTTTCTAATTTGGTTTTCGCTTAGTATAAAAGCTATCAGTTACATACAATTGTAAGAGTAAATAAACTAAATTTTGGAACTGAGTGGTTTATAGGAGAAAAACGTCTACTAAGTGTTACTAGATAACTATAAGTTTACACTAAATATATGACTAACAATATAAAACTTGAAATCTGAAATGAAATAAATTGCCACCACAAGGAACCATTAGCATTTATAGTGCATTGCGGTCTGTTGAAAAACACAATTTTAAACTTCATTATAGGCTTTGTTTGTTTAAAAAGTCATTCAGAAATTCAGAAGCTACTGGTATACAGTAAAATTATTACTTATACAATGTATAAAATTAAAATATATTTGTTTTTTAACTATAGATCTTGATGTATATTGTTATAGGTAAAATTAAAGTACAATTTATAATCGAACTTTTATTTCACCTTACAGAATTATATGTATATTTCTGTTTGTGGAAAATGATAATAAGCTATTTTATTCTATTCATGAAAATATTTTAAATACATTTAATGGGTATACTTAATATAATTATATACGTTTATTATCAACATGTTGCTGACAGTGTTTAAAAACATACGTTGGTAAGCTTTTAATTTTAAATATAAATGTATTATATGCAGTATAATGGGACAATGTAATTCAATGAATCATTTTTCTACTTAATTTAGCAAAATTTTGTTTTTTGATATTTCAAACATGAATATATTTAAAAACAATTAAATTTAAAAAGCATGTACTTTGGAATTACCTAAGATGAGATATATATGCAAAGGATCTAATTCACTATTTATGAGAATGCAATTCATGGTTCGATAGATTGTTTATAACTGACAAAACATCAAATTGCGGCACAATCATTTTCAAAAATAAAACATATATTCCCAAATGTATAACACTAGTTTAAACTTTTCACATACTATAATATTTCTTTGTTTTATTAGAGCGTTCAACATCCAGGCCAATGTAGATACAACATGTAAATTCTTTACTAACAACCATGCAATATCGACTAAATTTGGGAGACACTACAAATAAACATGTCACTAGCAGTGTAAAAATACAATTTTAATAGGTTTTATTAAAGTGACAATAAAGTAAAAAGCGTTAAAATTCTCTTTCGTTGTCAAATATGAAGTTACGATTAGGGTACCTTGTTTTAGAGCTTAAGATCGGTGTACAACTCCTAATAAAAAATTAATAGTATTTAGTACAAAAGAAATAAGAGTCTTAAAACCAAACGTAGCATACTAATTAAAAATTTTTTAATGCTCAATTTTTTTAAAAACATTTTCAGTTCAATTCATGCTTATGAGTCTGAAATATTTCGTATTAAAATTATAAAATAGATTACATACCTCATTTCAAAATATTATAGCATTTCCTAATCTGATGGAAAGGAACCAATGGAAGCAAACCAAACTAATTGTTTCAACGAACTGCCAGGTAGTATACTTAATATAATCATTGAGTCTGTTAGTTTGTTAGAAGAATGTGATGGTTTATCTTAAATTTTAGCAAATATAGAAAAAAACGGGAAAAGTAAGAGCTGTTAGTTTAAAAAGATGAATGTGTAGTGCAAAAGATCCGGAAATTCATAAAATCTTTTATTAACTCTAAAACTTCGTAATATGAAAACCAAGTATAGATAACCTACTCATGCATCTTATAACTACTCATCTTTCTATACCACTCAGTAAAGTTTATATAGCAAGTTAACAAAAGTTTTTATTCTCCAAATAACTGAAACTCGTAAAAACTTCAAAACAAAAAAAGCATAAGAAAAATTACAACATTATGGGTTTTAAATTGTATATCTTATTTCCGTCTAGGTCATCATCCAATGTTACCAAAACCATTTAAACCTTACAAAAAATTAAATATACCTTAAATCAAGGTTAAGAGCAATGTGGGATGACTCCTTTGTACTGAAACTACTAACAAGATAAAGCGTCAGTAAAATTCCCCGTGCAGTAGATACTTAATGCAACCACCAAGTATTCATAAGGAAACAAGCGCTACTATTCTCAATAAGTGGAAACTGAGAGAGCACTTTGCATCTAAGTGTTAACTTCTAATAAAGTAGATACCAGAGTATTGTGTAATGTTTATTACTCTAAGCAGTACAGACAAGGCATGCTATAACTAGCGTGCCTTCACATGGATAGGATATCACTCTATAATCATCCCTTAAAACAATCATGTTTAACCTGATATTCTAGAAATCACCTTGAGGCAATATTGTCTATTTGATTTTGTACATAATGAAATACATAGGTCCTCCAATAAATAAGTATCAAATCATAATCGTAAAGTACAAAATTAATGAATTAAACATATTTTATAATTGGATGTTTCATTGAAAAAATTATATAAATAAGTTGAATATATCAATTACATTACCAGCTTTGTATTCATACTATCTTCACAGCTCAAAAATAAATATATGTCTGTAAATTTCTCATCAAAAGAATTTTTATCCCTAACTCACAATATTTTGTACGGTTTTCAAACAAATAAAAATTCTATACAAGAAATAAATATTGAAATATTAGATTTAGATAACTTCAAACGTTTTTTTTAATTTGAATTAAGGCAAAAAATATTTAAATTTGGTCATTGTAATCCATTTCATAGTAGTTTATTCGGTGTATTGAGATAAAACTGTATTTATTTTAGTATTTTTGTTATATTTTACATTATTGTGTAATCATTATTCAGTACCTTAATATGAAAACCAATATAATTTCATTATTCTTTTATTAATATTGTTTTAAGCATTAGAGTAAATATTTTGAGACTGTATCGTATTGGTTTGCTAACACTTCTCCAATAATCGTGACTTTACTAATACGAAGACCAACAAATTAATGTGGGTAAGTAAATTTTTTGGTCCGTCGTTTATTCGCTGCGCTTAAAAAACTGTTTTTAATCAAAGTGTTCAAACTGTCACAGCTCTCTTATTATTAGCTATATATAACTTTTTTACATAAAATTAACGTAAAATTTCTTTTAGTTCTTTAATATTCCAATAAAGAATTTTCAAGACAAGCAAAATCAAGCATACGGTTCATTTCTATACATGCAACAAATCGATTTTATTAACTTATGAGAAATTAGATTGTTTAATGACTAAAAAAATACTATATATGTTATACTTTCCTCGTGGGAAACTATTTACGAAACCCAGTTTTTGTATAGTTGTGTAAAGGGACTTTTAATTTTTCTATTCGGATAACTGGTAAACTCGACTGAGAACTTAATGCATACGGTGTTGAAATCAGCTGTGTATTTAAATAAGTAAATTATCTAAAAAGGTAAGTCTAAAACAATTGTTTCCTCAATAAACCATTAAAATGCATAGTTTTCCTCTACAACACCTTTAGTTAAATAATTTATTATCCAATTGTCTGTAAATTCTTAAATTATAATGCCATTTATTGATATTCCACTCGATGATTCGAACTCAAAAATTCATAGCTAATGAACATATTTATTAAAATAATGTTATTTTTATTTTTGCCTTTCGGCAACATAGATTTCAAATCAATGTTCTTTTCCAAAGTCGAATCCATCTAGACTGTTTTGTAAAAGTTTTCTTCAGTTACGTGAACATAAAATCATATTTAATATCTTTAATGCTATAATATTTTAAGTCTTTTTGTCTACGATTTGTTACTGACAGTGTAAGTTTTAAGAGGATAATAGGATTTATGATTATTGACATTTTTATATTTTACAAAATGTAAAAAAAATTTCGAAGTTTCATATATACCCTATATCTCAGGTATAAGACATTTTAATTCATAAACATACTATTAAAATTAAAACTTGTTGTAAACTAAATGTTCTAAAACAATTTAAACATACTTTACTATTAAACAAACAGCTTGAAGTTCAGAATGTTGCGAATGCACTTAGTCTGTTTAGTCAAATGCATTTTCTATGTTCAAAAGTCAAGAGCTCGAGTAACAAGTCCCACACTCACAAGCGAAAATCTACGTTAGCATTGCCAGTAGCAAAAGGTAAATTGTGGCGCAACGTAATCTGAACCTGTCCTTAATATGTTCTTCATTGAACGCTTGTTATTAACTGACAATGGTAATGGAAAAGAAGGTACATTTTATGTCATTATATTTATTGTGTCACATCACACACAATGGATATTTTGTGTAAAATTAATCTGGAATGAGTTATGAAAAACATAGTTACAGTTTCTGCTTGAGTCTGTAAATTGATTGCAAGTTATTAAAAGCAGATTCATAATTTCGCTTTTTGATAACTAAACTTCTTTATGTGCCTTTAAAATTATAAAAGTTTGGTAATCCGCTATTACAATTAAAGTCTATTTTATAGTAATTAGAATGCATTTCATCAGCGCAACGCTACACATTTTGTGGATACTAAAAGATCTTGCGATTATGACAATATGAGCTAAGCATAAGATATATCTGTGAATGTAAGGGCTTGACATATAGACATTAAGCTTATTTTCTGTGTAGGCCACATCATGTTTCATAACAGAATAGTGTTTGGCTGAGCAGTAGCAACGTCTTTGCATTGGTCCTGTTGATAATAATAATGGCAACGAAAAATCCTATATGTAAATATATAAGAAAATATATATGTAAATAAATAAAGCACAATTACATGACATTTTTAAATGTGGCATCAGTAACACATGTAGCATAGATATCCCCCAAGATATCATAAGAAATCTTTCAACTGTACAGTTAGAATTCTGCATGAATATGCATTTTAAATAAGTAAGAATGAGTTAACGATGGTGTTGGTCCATTCGTGGGATTTAAGTGAATGTTATTGAAGTCTATCACTCAGTATGTGATACAGTTACTCTTTTGCCTATCAAAGGATTGTAAGTGTTCTATGTTTCAACAGGTTATATAAAGAATCAAATAAGCTATATTCTTAAATATTAACTGCTACCTCAACAATATTTGTTACGTGGACTCATCTCTCATACATTACTGAACCACATATCTTTTTATAAAATCATGTAAAGAAATATTTCTAAAGTTTAAGTATAAATACATTTAATATGTATTATACAAATGACATTATGTAAAACAATTACGTAGAAAATATTAATCATAGCTACATCTTAGACTAGCCAAAACAGTGAACTAAACAAGCTAAGTTGTATATAGAGGATTATATTTAAGACCACATATATGTAACAATGTATAAATGTGTATATTTTTTCTACTGAATAATAAATAATTTTTCAGGATAAACAAATTTGATAATTTATTATTTAACACTATATTCATATTTTTGTAAGTCAAACTAAATTTCACCTGCCTGCTGACTCTACCACCGGAAACTAGAGTAGATTATCATATCTAGTACTATATTTTGAGCTAAATATTAAATTTGCATTCTGCCTTAGTATTAAATTGTTTTAGAGTAGTTGAGAGAAGAAACTATCATTTATTTAAACATTTAGTAATGATCATAAATGTCTTATACTAGTTGTTTCATAACCATTTATTGTTTTCTATGAATCACTTGGAACAAAGATTAGTCACATTCAATCCGACATAGGGAAAAAGTCTCTTACCGCTCGTGTTATTGTGTGTTGTTAGTAGTAAAGATGTTCAAGTACGGGAAGATTAGATAGATTATTAGAGGAAAGCCAGAGTCCAGGAATCGGATCGTAGGACTCTTCAACTCAATCCATGTTTAATGATGTAATTAACCGTACTTAATTATAATTAAATTTCTAGGAATTATTCAACAGCAATTCTTTTTCCTCAGATGATACTTTAAAGATTTTGTCTTGCAGTCAAGCTCACGACTTTTTTGTGCGCATTTATATATCCATCGCCTCATTATAGTATTTGGGAGAAGAATAGCTCACCTTCAATTCGGCTAACAAAGAGAAGACTCTACTTGAGAAAAAAACAATACATCATTCATTCACGCAGCCTAGACCAACAATAAAACTTGCGTTTCAGTTACTTATAAAATCTACTTCTGAAATAAAGCACTTAATACAATCACCATTTCTTACACACATACAGAAGAGCCTTCGTTACACAGTTATCATCATGAGTTCAATTTAATTTAGCTGTTTACTGTGCACTTACTAATCCGTTTTGATGAACTAAGATATGTGACTGTTTCTGGTATATTTTAGTTAGAAAGTAGGCACCAGTTATCCACGCATTATGAAGACAAAAACACAGAAATTAATAAAAAAGTTATTCGTTCTAATGTTATTTATAGAAATATCTAGTTCAATTTACGTACATTTAGCGTATTTAAAAAAATCACCAGGTTTTAATCAAAATTAAATGTATTTTTAGGATTGTACTAGGATCGTATTATAATATTGGCCAGTAACAAAAATTAGACGAAACAATTCGCCCTAAATCGTTTTTTGCGAACCATTACCTACAGTTTTAATGATAATAAAACAACTTTTGAATTTAAAACAGAGACACTAATTAAACTGTTCCAAATGGATGATTATATATAATTAGTTGCAAATTTAGCAGCAAATACTTAGTCTAAAGAGAGGGCTACCCGATTAATACCGGATTGATTAGGCCCTGTGTACACGGGTAACAAGTGAATTATGTTGCATTGATGCTGCAACCAGTGATTAGACACAAACTACCAACTGATTAACGACACGATTGCCTACACAGGCGGTTAACTCTCTGATAAGGGTGCGTATCTTTTCCAATATTTAGTGGTTTCTGTTATTATTTATTTCCTTGATTGTAATTTTTACCGGTTAAAATACGAGTGTTTTGAATGAGAAATTATTTTTTAATTATAAAACAATTTCATGTTCTGTCTCCTTAAGGAGAATGCACTTATTTAGAAACTAAAAGTTTTCTTAATTTCAAATAAATAAATATAAAACAAATGTAATTTGTATGATTCACAAGTAATTTAAGAACCCTTTCTCTTTGATTTTAGTTGCACTTTCTCGCTGGCATCTGCAAAGCGAGAGAAGGGTTTAAGGTTATTCATATAGAGTTTTATTACTCAAAACAAATATACTGTGAATTTGTGGATTCGGCTGACCGGTGTGTGTTATGTCCTTAAGAAAGCAAAATACTTATTACGCAATCCGACTTATGACGTTCTTTGAGCGCTAAGGAAAAATTCATGCTTTAAAATTTCAAAGTGGAGGAAACATTTCACCCTTCTAAAATATTTTTTTCAAGAAAAAAAGGGAAAAAGTTAAATAAATAAAATATATATATATATATATATATATATATATATATATATATATATATATATATATATATATATAATTGTTTATTATTAATACTTGTAACCAAATATTCTTATAACCAAATAATGTTACTCAGTAATATAAGCTGGGCTAATAATATTATTTAAATTATCTTTTAGTATTGAACATTATTTTTTACACAAAAAATACAAATGTGACAAGTTATATTTATGTAAATTACACTGGTTTATTGCATATTAGAACTTATTATTAAATAAGTATATTCTTATAAAATTTTAATATATAATTTTTGTATAATATCGTTTAGTTATCAAATTGACATTTAACATAAAAATATCATTTCACTTTATCACTTTATTTCAGCGCATACATAACATTGTAGCCTAGATAACCAATAACTGCATTAAAATTAAGAACAGCTTTGCATAGCTGAAGGGACAGCAATATCTCTTGACTAATTAATCTACAAGATGAAGCAATTACTACAGACCAAGCAGTGGTGAAGTCAGAAACCAAAGCTGACGTCACACCTTAACTGTACTCCCAACTACATTGTTCAGTTTGACCTCAATGTTAATTCATTCTACCGTTTGTTGTTTAAACTACTATGAAATCTTGTTAATGTTTGCACCAAAAAAGTACACAAAAAACTTTTTTCATTACACTGTCGCTAGTTATGTAAAAACTAATTATGAATTATATATAAGTAACCTATGCAAGTTTTTGTCAATTATATATATATATATATATATATATATAAAACTGGCAAAAAGTTTGGTATGAATTTGCATTGTTATGAACTTTCACTTTGATATACTGGAACTCTTTAGGGACTGACTGAAACAATATTTCATACCAGTGTGTACGTCACCCGCCCAGTATTTCAAGAAGTAACTAACAGATAATTCTAAAATTTAACACGAAGCTCCATTTTTATGTATAGACAGACACCTTTTGACTTAAGTCACTCCCAAGAATTTCTTGAGCGTTAGCTATATTTTAAAAATTAGTCTAACAGCTAACTTCAATGGCAAAGAGAAATTCGTAGAACAATCAAATGATGTTTAAAATGTTACATTGTAATATATTTAGTCTACCAAAAAGATGTGTTGTAAAATATTTAATTTGTAGATTTTAAATATTATTTGAAACGTTACTGCTAATTATAAAATAGTTTTATGATAGTTCATTTCCATCCACGGGATAGTGGTGAGCAGCAGTCAATATTACTATGTAAGCTTTTTCCATTGATCTTATGTCTACCAGAGAATAATCTTTTACTATTTTTTATATTAGACTCATTAATTTGGTCAGTATCGCTTTCATTACAATCTTGTATTCCCGAAATAATAACTTCATTTTCATTGTAATTATATCCTAGCAACAGAAGTATAGAGTTATATACACTAATAAACATAATTGAAAAATATCATAAACACAGCACCTATTGTTGTTCCATATATTGTTCTTTTTGTATTTTTATTGTTTGGTATAGCTAAACTAAATTTATCTTTTAAAGATTCAATTAATGATTCTGACGATTCTTCAATAGAAATCGTATAAAATCTGTTTTTACGTTATTTTTTAAGTGAACCTAAGGCAGGCCCAATTTAATTGAGTAAATTTATAAAAAAAATCACAGGAAAGACTAATTTTCTTCCATAATTAAATTACACTACGGCTGTGTTAGCAAGAAAAGATGTCATTGATTTATTTTTTATACTTTAAACATGCATCGATAGTCCACAAAAAGAAGTTGTCACTTCAACAATAAGCGAAAATAACCTTTTACAAGCACGGCAGGATAGCCACTGAAAGGAACGGTGAAACTCACTAACATGAAAATGGCTGCGATAGTACCGCCCCTAGCGGGAATGTTCCTATAGATGGAACATGCGTGATGCGTGACGTGCAACGAAATTTTTCCGCACATTTATCAATACCCACCTAAATAAGTAGTGACTTCAAAATATTTATTTAAACATGATTCCCTTTCTGTTCACTGGAAATCTCATAAATAAAGTAAGCAATAAAGTTAATATTTTGAGTAAGATCTCATCAAACCTTGTCACGTCACACGGGGTCTGGCGTACCCTTGTTTCTTTCTACGTATTAGGTTGTATATTCAGTTTCTCTTTTATGGTATATCGCTCTTTCAGCTTTTTTACAGAACGTGTGAATAACCGATGTATTCATAAATTTTTCTATTAGCTACCGTGTAAATTATTGAAATAGATTAAATTAACTTTTTCGAGCGATAAGGAAGAATGGAAATTGTATTTATATTTACGATGTATATGCGCATTAAGATACGCAGTATGTTAAGTGCACAGCTTTTTACTCTAATAACTGCCGTATGAAACTGTTATAGTCGGGAAAACCTAAAAAGTGCCAGGTTGTAAACAGATATCTGTTATTTTTAACGGTTTGGCCTATTTAACCAGATATGAAAAAAATGTGGCCACGGGCTGAGATATGTTAAAAGCGACGAAATCTATAATATAAGTTTTGAAAAAGAGTGAAATTTAACTAAAATATCCTATTATTATACATCACAGCACAGGATACTACAATATCCTATCGTAACTCATTAATAAACGGAGTTAATTAATGATGCATGTCATTGAGTGGGATTTGACTGAGCGTCAGTGAAAAAATGTTACATTGCTACTGTGGGTAACCACGAGGGAAACGAGAAAGTCACAGAATAAATACATTTTACTCAGTCAGAAGATATTTGAACATGTAGCATATTAAGATATTATCTACCCTAACGAAATAATTATCCTTATAAATGAAATATTACATTAAAACTAATCGAAAAGTTTTGTTAGTAAACAAGTAATGTGGTATACTCTTAATTTTAACTGCAAGAAAACAAACTTAAACAAGTTATCTATCAAGATTGCACATCTTTGATATTTTATTCAAGCAATATTTGACGTGTGATTTAAAATTATTTTGTAAAGTAGATATGGATGCAACATTTTCAGGATAGTTGAAGGACTTACTTCTTTTGGAAGTACCTATTTATGGTTAATTTTTGTAATACTTTTAAGAAACAGGTCTAGGGTCTTTCAACCAAATCATTACAGTTTTCAGCAATGTATTTAATAGGACGCTAGTAATTATATATTATGACACCAAACGTGGCATTATACAGTAATGAATTTGGAAAAATAAAGGGACGATGCAAATACGGCGAATTATTATAATTCACTATGTGTCATAACGTAAATTATTTTGGTGTATTACACTAGGCGCACTCTCTTATCCTCAAACAAATGAGCTAGAATTATAAAACAAACTCTTTCAATTATTATCAATATATAATCCCTCTTATTGCCTTTACAAAGTTACATTATGTAGTAGGTATTAATATAATTTAACAGATGAAATATGAAGATCTTTTATTAACTTAGTGAGCGAAATGTGAAGCGAAAACACAGTAATACACTTTCATTTAAATATGTGAAAATTTGAAAATTTTTCTATAACTGATATACACCATAGCGTTCAACGAGTCATAAGATTTACTTTGCACTAGAATTTTAACAACATAGACCGTTTACTTTAAATTCATTTGTATATCAAGGTGGAAGGTTTGAGCAATTTATACAAATACGGGAAGAGTTTTGAGCTGGGGCAATACTGGGCATTACTGTGAGGTTCTACAACAGAATGCAACGTAATTAGAGAGACAGTGCTCTGGGATGTGGTTACTGCCCAGCCGTCGTCGTAACTGCTGCTTCGCCCCTTTACAGCGGTCATATTATGTGTTAACGCTCACCTCATTGTTCTTTACCGCTTAGTTAAAAATTAAAATACAATTAGTAGAAAATTTAAAGTATTTAATAATTTATTTATTGCATAATATAATATGGTTCTCAAAATATGCGTAAGGGGATTTTTGGCAGTATTGAAATTAAATTAAGACTTTTTAACTTTTTGACATAAATAAAAAATCGTAATAAATACTCAACCACTCAAAACTGAAGTAAAACCCTAATAATAAGATAATAATAATCATCTGAAAAAAAGAAATACTGAAATTAAAATCGTATTTATAATTTATATTTGTTTTATGTTTCTATCTAGCCAGAAACACTTCACTAAAATGTATGCCTAGAATTTATTTCACTGACCTTATTTATTTATTTCAACGAGACAACACCAATTTTAGAAATATTAATAGTAGATGGAAAAAATCTATAAAGCATGCAAATAACATATACAAATAGACAATTAATAAAATAATAAGTACACTGTATCAACCTATAACAACATGCATAATCAACGAGAACAATTACATAATAGGTAGTATGGATCATTGAAAAAAAAACAATTTAAATGAATAACAATGAAATAGAATAATAGTGACAAGTAACAGTGATAAAGATTTTATATATACCGTGAAAAAACGCATACAAACCGGATATGTGCAGTGTTAAGTAATTTAATAGATAACTAAAATTAAATATTTAGTAACATCCTAATTAATATTTACTTAGTTGAATCCGTCTGTTACAAACATATACATCAAAGAGTAAGTTTCCCATAAAAGATAGTGTTATGTAAATATTTTGAACATTCTAAAAATTATTGTGTACTCTGCTATAATTGCGCGTTCGTTTTTGATAGCATACGCTTTGAGTCCAAGTACATCTTATACAAAATAGTATTACCTTCTGTTTACTTATTTTTCTTTGATAATAGTAAATTATAGCATGTGCGATTTAGACATGATATAAAACATTCTTTTATGGTTTGTTTACTGCCTTATCAACAAACGTTTCTTAGCATCATCTGTTATATAATTTACATTTTCTTTAAACAAACAATGATACATTATTATATTTTCTGGTCTGATCACGTTTACGCGACATTTGATGAAGAAAGATAATAATCCACGTAGAGAATATTTTTAAATATTTATTAATTAATGATTCAGAACTAAAACTATAAGATTAGCTGTCAGTCAACCTTCTGTTGCGTTAGGGCGCAGTGTAAATCGATATTAAAAGAAATACGTAACTATGAATCACACAATTTAGCTATGTCGGGAAGGGTTGATTTGATGCAATTGTTGAGTCTAGCTCTTGTTCACCTTTCCAAAAAAACCTGCTCAGCAACTAAGAGGGTGGTGAACTTGAGATAAAATCAACATTCTAATTACCTTGGAAATATAAACAAATTTTACAACTAAGGAACATCTCGGCTAATAAATTTTGGCAACACAGTATGAATTTGGTACGGTGAATCTATTTTGTAACGAACAATTTAATTTTAAAAAGTTTTATCATCTTTTAGTAGGTAGCGTAGTACTATTCTAAAAGAGTTTTTAGACACTACTCTTTTATTTATTTCCTAACATCTTTAGCAATTTAATTTAGTTTGAACAAGTGCGCTAGTATACAATTATCGTAGTAAAACTTTAAAATTGCACATACGACAACAACGTCAGTGACCGCATCCTGGAGCAGTCCTGTTTTAATTAAAGGTGCGTTGTGTTTTGGAACCTCTCACTAATTTCTAGCGCTTCTACAGCTCACGACACTTAAAGATCCTGCGTCAATTATTCAGCCCTTAAAACTCTACAATGAAATATCTTTTTAATAGCCTCGTATTTTTGAAATATTACATATTTCTCATTGACCAATTTTAGTTGTGTATTAAAATTTCCATAAAATTTATAGCACATAAATGTATTTTGCACAATTTGAGAGTCTCTAATACATGTGCATGTAGAAATATCACCTTCCTCTGACATTGAGCTCTCTAAACATCCATATCCGTAGTACTTTATTTACATACAATGATAAAATGTTACACATACATGTTGTTTAATAATAGTTGTAAAACCATCCACTATATTCTAAAATGGCTAACTGTGTGTCTCTGTGTCTTCGCGCGCGCACGTGTGTGTGTGCGCTATTCTATTAAGTTGAAACTACTGGAAATTAATTAAATTTCTTTAATTAAAATGGCTATAAATAAACCAATTTTAACATATTTCCTTTCTCGTAGCAGCGGGATAGACTCTATACTGGTGTAGGAAATATAAGTCGCACAGAGACATAAAAGAACGTGTCAGACAAAGAATTTTTTATGAGGTTTGAAAAAATAATTATTTTATTGCTTTATATGTTTTTATGCTAGCAGCGCCTATGTATTTCCTAAATGATATATACATATTGATCTCAAATAATAGTATTATTATGCTGAAGCTATCTTATAAAAGTAACCTAACCTAACACTAATTGAGTGATTACATTTATATGGGAAATGGTGTTGTGATATATGTCCCGGATCTGACATCTATTAAGGATATATTATAGCGATAACTAAGTCAAACTTATATGTATTATATCATGAACAAATGCTACGCCTACGGACCATATTGATCTTTGGTCCTGATTGTGTTATGAAATAACTGTGATATAGTACGAGTTTCTAGAATCCTTAAAGTTAATTTTATCAATGATTTAAAACTTGATATAGGTTACATATAACTTCAGATGATTACCTCCTTTAACTTTATCTAGTCATAGATCTCTGCTACTAAGAGAAATAAAACCAAAGACAAGCAATGCACAAAATAACGACAAACAACATCAGGGCAGTTATGTATAGCTATAGTGTAAAAAGATCGCGATGATCTTGATTTTCTTCTTTTATATCCTGTGTGTCAGTTCATTATTTTTTTCCGGTGTATACATTATGTAGAGTGTTTATTTAGTTTATTAATGAAGTTAACGAGTTAACGGATAATAATGTTATTAGTAACAAAAATGAGATGGTTCACTGATATAATAAAAATCCTCAATGTAAGTCACTATGAATACTTTTACGATTAATCTCCCAAATAATTGAATTGGATTTCAATCCATTTAAAAACTACAATTACCTAAATGTAATGTAGCATTAAATGCTAGGTGACAAAATGTATTCTTATTATCGTTATTTCATAACTTAAAAGTTCTTAGAAATATTTAACGTCCATCTGCATGCTCAAGACACAAGACTATAATTCAATACACTAAGCGGCTGCTCCTAGTGTAATATGAAGACATGATTTAAAAGGTTTCTTCTTATCCGTACCACAACGTCGACCATCGAATAACATTTGTGGCTGCTCTGGTATTATTTAGCACTAATGAAAGTAGAGATTACTATTATTTTATGATTATGGTTGTTTGGGAGGGGTTATCAGGTAAGAAATACTTACCATGTAATTTTTAACGTCTTGATTTGCTAGTATCAAGCTTTTGCTTGAAACTATCATAAATAATAGAAACCATTAATACTACCTTGCTGGACATAGATGTATTCCTTAAGATGCCTTTTTTGTTTTATGCGAGTAAATAAATTAAAAGGGGGGCAAAATTATTTTATTAGTAATAAAATTTTTAGTAATAAATTATTATTATCTATTAATATTTAGATTTTTTTAAACATTAATTTATGCATAATCGAGTGTATAAAAATAGACTTCTTAGAACGGACTGTGTATTTCCCACTGTTACAAACCACGTGCATTGCATACTCTGTTTGCAAAACTTTTATGGGATGTAAATATAATAAATCTCCAGTATTGTTATTAACTTTTCATGAGCTTTTAGCAGCCTTAAAATGAGTTTTAATTTTAGAAATAAATAATGACAGAAGGTTACATAATTATTGTTGAACTGTTTGTTAAGAAATGTGATAAAAAGTATCATGCCTCTAAACTCACTTTTACTGTAAAGTTTCGGAACATTTATTTACTAAAGTTATCCTTTCTTTATAGTTTTTTGCATAATGACTTATTTTCTTTTTAAACCGGTTAAAACATATATACATATACATCCATTAAATTGTATAAATGACTATAGCCTTATTTAATTTCAATAAACAATGAATCACAAAAAGTACCCGGCGGAGCAAGTACTTTTTTTATTCAATGTTTATTGAAAAAAAAAATATATATATATATATAAAACAGTCAAAATTTATCATATAACGCTTATATTAATTATAATGTTCTTATACGAGTAATCAGAACATTAAGTTAAACATCGTGGTTCTCCACGTTTAACACTTTAGTATTGTATTATTAGAACTAAAGTTATTAAAAAGGATTTAAATTTAAAGATGTAGTATACAATTATAATTCATTTTAAACAAACATTGTTTCATAATTTGATGAATAATCGAGAGGTTTTCAGTACATTGAGTCAAACCTCAACTAAATAAATGACCTCTCTGGGAAACTGAAGTGTTTTATAAATTATCCTCAGCAGTCTGAGATTAGGACTAAAGTTTACAGCAGACTCATTTAAGATGGTTTATCTGAGCTCATTTATACCAAGAAAACTACTAAGATTAATTTGTAGCTGCAACCTCAATAAATAAATTATGCATTGGGTTCATATGAATTATCATGTCCATTACAATAATGCTACAGAACTTGATATTATTGTAATTCAGTACATTAAAATATTTCTACCTTCTTATAGGATGTAATAAATCTGCAAATAATATATTAAAATATCACGTCTAGCACAAATAGCATAATGGGAAATAGATTTATTTTAATTTTCTGTCTATAACATTACGAGGGATATACATTTGTGATAGGAAAATAGTTAATTCTTCCAGTATTTAGACGAAATTGGGACCAATACTCTTTTTTTGGCTTAAATCAACATTGCTTCAAACGCATGAGAATAATACTACACATATTTAGGCTAAATAACTGACTATATACATAACTTTTGATTGCTCTTTAAACCCATAAATGTATATTTAGTGACCATTAATACAAAATTATGTTAGTATAACGAATTTCTAACTAGAAATCTTAAAAAATATAATATAACTAGCAGTTTCCCACGGGATATACTGTTTAACAATTTAATTCGCGTATCCTTTTCAAATCTCCCATTAAACACTCCTGAAAATTAGTGTTGGTCACTAAAAGACATTCAATCTCCTGATACACTTAAAAAAACATGACGTTCATATGATAAAATAATATTGTTAGGTTCTGAAGTCGGAGAGTGAAACAGGTTTTTATACAACAAAATGCATACATTTCTCTGTAACTTTTCATAATATTTGAATAAGTAACTAAAAATAACTCAGGAGGACAAGTCGGAGAGTGAAACAAGCATTTAAAAAAATGCATACATCTCTTTCTAAAATTTCATAATATTTGAATAAGTAGTTAAAAATAATCAGGAGGAACAGCAAGTCCATCGTAGTAATCTTAATGAAAGCATTTAATATGATCTCAAAAGATGGAACCCTATAATATTTTATTTGGATGTATACCTACAGTATCGTACGTATTACTTCAGTGCTCATTTACAATAAGTTCAAATGATACACATAATTTTCCATTGGCTCTTATTTGAGGTTTAACTTGTGAAGGAACATTTTTAGTTAAATTCAATTATATTTAACACACAATAGGAGAGTTTCCCTTGGTGCCCCGATTAAATATAGTACATAAATACACGGTCTGAAAATCCACCAAGTAAACTTCTTCTAGTCTAAGTTATTTCCGGTGTTCCAGTAATTCTTTCATTGTTGTCCTAATCAGAAAAATATCTTGTACACAGGTTTTTTTGTCTAAAACGTCTACTTCTGTCAAAAATTGTCTTAACAATGTAATATACTGTTAGTATGGTGATAGCGTTTGTATTGTAGCCCGTATTAAGAAAATATTATGAGTTGTTCTGACAAGACCAATTTGGTCCTAAATTTATCTGTTCCCGTAATTGTTATTTAATTTTGGTCTTGGTATTCTCGTGACTTAGTAATGTTTTTGTTGTCCCAATCAAGAAATTTGGCATGAAAATTCCACCTCGATGATAGTGTGACATCATTCAGTAAGGTGTAGTGTATTTATCGAGTCTTACTAACGTCTGATTTCTAGCCTTGAAAGAATTATACAATACTCATACGTTGTAGTTAAATATATACTAAGATCAAAAAATTACTACTTCCGTGTATCGTAATCTACTTCTGGTACCGTAGTAGTGTTTAAGTAGATGCCGCTTTAATCAAATATACAATAAATTTGTTTGAAAAGCGTATTTTGGTCAAGAGTAATTACCTCCGCCTATTGTAATCTACTTGCGGCCTAAGGTATTTCCGGTGCCATGGGTCTATGTAGTACGTAACAGGCACGTGTTCACAATCTAGGACAGCGGGATGTAAAAATTCAAAATATAGTTGTACTAAGGGTTGCAGCCCTATTCCATTCCTTATAGGAGGTTCATCTTCATAAAAATGGAGTTCTTTTTCCATGTAAGTTATGAGGTATTGGATTGTCAGAATTTATGTTTCTAAGACATTGGAAAAACGAAAATAAAAAAAATAAAATAAAAGTTCAAATCCGAATTATAACCCCATTTATACTCCTATAGGTAGTTCAACTTCATTATTTACACCTACTTTTGCCTATAAGTAAATATTTATCTTTTTAACCATTGCGAAATTGAATTTATATTCTACAGGTTTGCAATCCAATACGAACTCCTATGGGTGTTTTATCTTCATTACAATGTAGTATTTTTATATGTATGTCGTGAGGCATACACGTGCCAGGTTTAAACGAATAGAGATATCTGAACAATTAGTGATAACTTGAAGAGTGAGTAAAGGCCTCGCCTTTTATATATGGAAATCAAATTTATTATTAGGTAATATTTAACTCAACTGGCATATTCGTACTTTACAAATCTTCATAAACATACAATTCTATATATTTTAGCTCTTTAGTACCATGTAAAGACAAACTTCTTTCTTTATTTGCCAATTACTCTAAATATCTGATAATTTCTAATCTTAGTGACATCACAACCTTATATCGATGCCAAAATTGTTGAAATACTTGATAAGTGATGATCACCAGAAAATCATTATATAAGAATTACGGGATATTTCATAATTAATCATGATATGAACTGGCGTAATTTATCTATAAAATTACTAGGATTTTTTTCCAAAACATTAATACTACTGTTACTATGCCAATGTGCACTCATCGACTCCCAGTACCTCTATTCAATTAACCTTAAAACCAGCCTCCCCTTCTTTTCCTTCCTAGTTTAACCTCACTTCCCATCCTTAACTCTACCTTCATCAATGTATCCCCATAAACTCCTGATTCCAACAATACCCACAGCGATTAGTGAGTCTCACAGTCAATATTCTGGACACTTTCAGTGAAAGGGCTGAAATGGAGTTCGTATAATTTACAAGTACCAATGAGTTTATACCAATGCAATTTCAACAAAATGTCAGTGAAATATTGAAGTGTAAACCTTTTACTACAAAATGCCATTACTCTTGCAGGGAAATGCACCAATAAACCAATACATTCGTTACATGGAAAAGCCATCATCTATGGCATTGTCACTATTGACACTGCATATTTTTCCAGCAGCTTCAAGGTACGATTCGAATAAAATAGACTGTTTTGAACAACAAAAATTAATGACTTTGAAGATTTAAACTAACGACTTATATAAATAGTATCTATAATTATTATTGCTATAGCAAACTAAATACCGTGAAGGTATCAGAACCACAGGTTTTATTTGAATAGAAAATATAATTTTAGTGTGCTGATAACAACTTAAGTTTTTCCATAAAGGAGGTCTATAAAAAATATACCTGTATTTACGTACGCTACGTCACGCTATTCCCTATTGAACCAAAGGAATGTTTAAACAAAAATTTTTAATGACACGTATAATACTTCCAAATATAAATAACGGTTACTGGAGGATATTCCAAAATCGACCATATCAGACTAAGTAGACTTTTTGATTGGCATTCCATAATAATTGAATAAATATTAAAATATTGTGTAAACACATAAACTAACAAGACATAAACAGCAGGAATAATAACGTTTTATATATATATATATATATATATATATATATATATATATATATATATATGGGTGGAGCGCGGGAGTTTGCTGATTTGGAAATTAAATAAAAAAATTATTAACCTAATAAAAAATTATTTTTTATTTTAATTATATTCAAACCGTAAGGGAATTTTTAAATTACATGGTTTTAAATAATGTATCTGGCAAATGTCGACATTCGGCATCCACACACTGCTGCATACGTTTTCTGAAGTTTTCATTAACTCTAACAAGCATGTCGACTGGTTTTCTGCCAATTTCAGCCTCAATATTGTTTCTTAGGTCTTCCAAGGTGTAGGGACGGTTGATATACACCTTCGACTTCAGGTAACCCCAAAGGAAAAAAAATCGCATGGGGCTAAGTCTGGTGGGCGTGCCGGCCAGTTCACATCACCCCTCAAAGAGATAAGCCGTCCAGGAAACATTTGCCTCAAACAATTCATGGTAACCCTCGCTGTGTGTGCAGTGGCACTATCCTGGTTGAACCATGTATCCTCTAATTGTATTGCCTCAAGAGCGGGCTGAAAGAAATCCTGTATCATAGTCAAGTACCGTTCGGATTTCACAGTTATGGCACGACGGTTATCCTGAAAAAAGTAAGGGCCAATGATGCCTACTCGTGATATGGTACACGGTTACGCGGTCCGAATGCAGAGGTCTCTGGTGGGCTTCTCTGGGGTTTGTTTCACTTCAGTAGCGCATGTTTTGCTTGTTGACACACCCACTGAGGTGAAAATGTGCCTCATCAGAAAATAACACAATTGCGTCACGCGGTATAGTTGCAAGCATGTCTTCACAAGAAGTACACTGTGTCAAATAGTCCCGTGCTGACAAATGATGGACCACGCACATTTTATACGGGTGAAATCTCAGTTCATCATGAAGAATCCGGTGGAGAGAACGTCTTGGAATGCCAAGAGCAAGTGATTGCTTCCGTGCATAGCGTTTTGGAGATTGCAGTACTTCTGCTCTAACTCTATCGATGTTTTCCGGTGTTGTAATCGTTCTCTGAGGTCCCCTTCGTACACATGAAACATTCCCTGCTGTTATGAATGCAGTTACCCAATTTACAATTGATTGCCGACCAGGAACACGTCCGCGTGGGGAAAACAGCGAATCGTAAACTAAAACTGCAATGATCGAGTGGGCATTTGAAAAATACGCTTCAACACAAAACGTCCTCTCCTCTCGTGTCCACTGCATGATGGCAACTGGAACGCGGAGGAATAAAAATCTTCCGTCAGCCACTATAAGCCACGCCCACTCTCCTCTCTCTTCGACCATCAGTTCCGCCACAGCCTGCAGTGCAAAAAAGCAAATTTCCGCGCTCCACTCTGTATATATATAAAACAAAATGTACTTCCTCCACCGGGACTCAAACCCGGATCTCCCACTTGCCGGGTGAATGTGCTACAATTATACTACAGGGCCCTTACTTTTTGCGATTAAATTATTTTGTAAATATCCTAACTAGCATATGATCGGAATGCAAATACCTGTCAAACCCCTTATTTACATTAAATACATTTGTATAAAAAGCAATTCTGTATATAAATATATACACATATATATATATATATATATATATATATATATATATATATATATTCTAAATTCATCGCTATTATTCAATTATATATCTATAACTATTCTGTGGTATTTAGCAAAACTATTTTCCAATTCTCTTGAACAGCGTTGCACGCGTTTGTGTGGGTGCGTGCGCGCGCGCGCGCGTGTGTGTAACATGGAAAAACTTACATTGTAACTTAAAATACGTAAAAATGTATAAATATTTTGAAATTGTTACATAGAAAGAGATTTATTATAAGTATAACAATAAAAGGTTACATAATTCGAAATTATTATATAACAATGATTTAACTCTATTTCAGGAAGAATTATTAGTACGTGAGACAAAATTTTCCAAATTTAGCAGAATGAAATTCTAGTATATTTAGTTTTTACGATGCTTTTACAACTTTAAGATGAAATTAGCTGTTTTTATTTCAACTACGGTAATATCAATGAGTTTACTATAAATGATAGCTTGCATGTTTTCCCCCTTGAGGGCTACAACAGAAGTTTGACTCAAAAAAAAAAAAAAAAAAAAAAACATAAAGAGGATTCTATTTACATAAATCTTACAATAGACGAAAACTGTATTTAACTTTCAACAAGGCTGGTAAGTAGTCCTTCCTTTGTCATCACTGTTAAGTTATTAAACAATTCAAATAGAGCATGGTACTTTGTGTCAGGTATTTAACAATTAGCTAATTTACTTATTAATTTACTGACAGTTTTATGAAAGGAAAATAATAACTACTATCATTATGATAATGAACATATGGTAGAACAAATTTTAGTAAATAAAATCATTATCATTTTGTAAGAAATAATTTGAATGTTGTAATAACCTCAAGGAAACAATTCAATCCGATATTAAAGAATAACGTCTGTATTCTGCTAATCAGATAAAACTTTGTTTAAGTTACCAATTATTCTTGTGAATGGATATATTTCTCGCATTTTATTATAGAATTAAAGGACAGGCATTAAAAAAGTCAAAACTTCCACTAAATGGTCTTTAAAAAACTATTTAGTGACTTAAATGTAATGTGTTGTATGTCTATTCCTCATCTGTTCACGCAATAATTGTAGGCAGGGGCTTCATTTCTTAAACTTATCTTTTAAATTTGGTCGTTGGCTATAAGTACACTTCAGATTTAAATACAGTTGAGCATCGATTATCCGAAAGTCGGTCATTCGAAACGTTGGTTAACCTAAATCCAAATCCCGCCAAAATTTAACGAATGGTCAGCCCTATCCGGCTTAGGTGGCGCTGTGTCCTCTTGTGTATACCTACCACTTGTTCCCCCGCATCTTTGGTATTTTTTACATTGTTCAAAATCATTGAAAAGTTCACACTCATTGATAAACATATAGTATCAATAAGAATCGCATGATATATCGGCAGGATCTATATCATCTACATTACCATGCCACTGAACACGCAGCGCCGCTCATGGATTATTTCCTTTGACGACAATAATAACCTGCAAGAGCACATGTACAAGACATGTACAAGATCCCGAAGATGATGTTTATATAGACGATGATCGAGATGGTAACGTTTCGGTTGATAGACGTTCGACCAAAGCTTTAAAGTGATTTGATACTGGAATTAAATGTTTGGAACACCAAAATGAATGTGCTGTACAGCTGCTGTCCTTATAACACCTACAAGACATAGCGGCAAAAAAGCGGGTGTCAAAGATTAAGCAAACAAAAGCGTTAAACTTTCTCTTTCAGGTTGATTTTGTACTGTTTTAGCATATGTGTCTAATTATGGGTTGACTTCGTACTGTTCCTATGTTATCTTATTTTAAGTAAATGTTGTACTGTTTCTAATTTATCAATTACTAAAATCGATTATCTGAATACCCACTTGCACCAAATCGTTTTGGATAATCAACGCTCTACTGTACATCCGTGCAGTTTTTCCTGTGTAAACCAACTCCTAAATTGTTCTCGCATGTCGTCAAACACATCCTGTAATTTTGTATACAAATATAGTATAAAAATACCCGTTAAATATGTTTTCCTTCAAGCGAAAGCACACATAGCTTTGTTGGTTCCTTTCATCATAATCTGCCTGCGGGGACTCCTCTATACGCAAAAAAATTAAAATATAACATTGGCTTATTTTTTTATATTATAAATAGGATTTAAGGACAGTAAGCTAGGGACTACCTAAATTAATGTTTTTACTGTAAAGTTTCCTTGTAAATCTACTGTACACACTTATACACCAAATACTATGTTTAATCATCCGTTTAGTCTGTGTTTTTCTTGTTATCAACATCTGTACCCAATGTAACAAGAATCACTTAAAACCGAAATACCTGAATACAAGCCTAGGCAATTACACTCTCAGTAGACCTATTTGTACCTTTTTAACACTAATATAGTGGAAACATTTTACCAAAAATTCCAACTCTCGAAGTCAACTCATTAGACAGCTGTGAGTAAATAGAGAAAGATATCGCGCTTCGTCCTTAATAAACATGCAGGAGTGGTGTCGATAACCGTTTAGCCATTAGTAATGTAAGAAATCAAAAGTTTAGTTCCATATTTTTTAGTATTAAATAAATTTGGAATAGCAACCTTACCTGCATATTAATGTTACGTATTATTGGAGAAACAATTTAGATTTATTTTGAGCTTTTAATAATGTAAAATTGCCTAAATGAATGAGCTAGGAATTGGTCTACAAATTACCCCAAGGAGTCTGAGATTAAGAATAAGGTTTCGAGGAAAGTTACATTTAAGATAGTTTACTCGCGCTCAATTAGAATAGAAAACTTCGAGGGACAATTTATTACTTCAAACTAAAAGATCAATTGGCACGTTGGATTATACGCTCAATAAAAACATTAGCGTAATAGTGTATATAAATTACTTAGATGAGATTTAAGTTACATCACTTCTACCAAAATACTTTGGTGCTATTCAAAAACTTGCAACATTTAGACCGAGTCATTGTTCTAAATGTAGTTGAAACAGTTTTATATCAAATAGTTGACCTTATAACTTTGTTTGAGATCTGCCTTTCATCTGACCGAGAAAAAAAAATTATATTTAGCATAGTATTGTATGTGAATACAACTTCAACATGTAAATTAATTTCACATATGTACATGACCATGGCATTAAAAAATGTGTTATATGTAACAATATTAAACCTACACAATATGGATGAGTGTCAAGGAGAATCGAAGCAAGTATTTAAGTTATAATTAATAAAAGATCTCCTAATACCATAAGGTACAGTAATTAGGTATGTGGTAATAACCATATTAGTTGTAGAGTATGAAAAAGTTCCACAAAGTTTTTTTGCAAAATTGTAGTTAGTAACAATAATTGAGTAAATAATTTATTTCTTCCTAACAGTAATTTCAAAAAACATTTTAATTAGGAAAGTATGTATCTGTAATGACAGTTAATTATAGAATCTCATTTATAATTCCCTTAGCATAGTAAAATTATTACTGCAAATTATTTCTCGTGGTATAAATTTCAAAATTTACTGTAAATATAACAAATCAAACAAAATTCATCCGGAGTCTACAAAAAACCATAAAATGGACCTTTAATTATTACTCTTAAAGTAATGTAAATAGAAATTTAAAATTTAAAACTATTTACACTTATTATTAATAGTTACATTCGTAATCATTTAAAACATTGCAAATAAAATTATTTTGTCATAATTCTCTCTGTTTTATCGAAATAAACAATTCATTTGACTTTCTGAACAGAGGAAATTTGCTGAAGGTCTTAAAATATAGGTTAAAAGCGTTACTTTTGTTTAACGGAGAATTCCTTACGAACAACTGAGTAATTCATCTGGCTCGAATTACAGTGGGTGATGTAGGAAGTGTGTGAAGGTGTCTGTAAATGAACGATTTTTGTTTGTCTGATTAGTCGAGTGAATGTAATTAGTCGAGTCTGTCATGCTAAGGAATGCATGGCATACGACACTTATATTTCAATGTAGATATTAAAATTTAATTTGATTTTTATCCTCTGTAAGAGGCTAATATAGCAGACTTATACAAGCAATAAAACATCTCAAAGATATTTGTTTACTATAAAAAATTGTACATTGATAAAATACAATACGTCAGTACGATAGCTTAATGGAAATTAAATACAATTTGATTAATATGTTCAATGCAATGTTGTCTCTAACAAAGATATCATCGTAAACTAAACATAATCAAAACAAAATTTTTTGCTAATATTCCGAAAGGAATTGGTGATTGAAAGAAAGTGCCGTCTCTGCAACGCATCCTGACTATTACCTTTAAGACATACTAGCAGTTGCCTATAGCTTCACATGAAATTTCCTGCTGGATAACAGGGATATCATAGTGATATCCTTTTTCATTTAACATATTAAAGAATCTGGTTATAAGTAACGGTCACTGGAATACATTAAAATCTCTATATTTTCAACAATTCAGCAATTGGACAAAAGTCATATTTATAGTTCCTAAAATAGGTTATGGATAGAAAAACAGGGTTAATGCATACTAAAGGTTTTTCATTTTCCTACTTTTAATGTGTAGTCCCGCAGTTTAAAAGAAACTAATTTTCAGTGTATGAAAAAAAACTAAACAGTTGTTAATGTGTCACTATTACTTTCTATATTAAAAGTTAGAAAAATACTACTGTTGTAAATATTAGCAGTACGTACCGACATATGGTTTTGTTCATGCAAATAAAAATTGAGGAAAAATATTATGATATAATAAATAAGATTTTCTAATATAAAAATGTATATATATTATTCCCAATTTTAATAATATACGTTTAAAACTTATTCAAAATATGTCTGGTAAATTTATTGCGCCTGAATATTAAACATTCAAAAAATAAAAAAAAACCAACATCCAATAATACATTTTCTCAAACTTTTATATTTATTGGGTTTTCTTCTCTGCAATACTTGAATACTCATCTTTCATAATTAGTTAAAAGCCCTATATCATCAGTGACAGATGATGTTTTTGTTATATGAAATTCAACATCTACACATTTTCATGTCTTAATAGTTCCGGAGAGAATCTAAAGAGCCTCCTAAAAGGAGATAAAACGCGATTATTTATTTAAACAATCCAATTATTCCTAGCTTGACTTCTCCCTATAGGTAGAAGAAAATAGAATATATATATATATACTATACACATACTTTTTGTTATTGCTTTACACGTTTTTGTACCTAAATTGTTATTATCAACAGTAAAACACGCTTTTACATTTTATTGAAGATAACATTGTTAATTACTCTTTAAACAAATTAAATACCTCCTAAGATATTGTAAAATTCTGTTTTTATTTAAAAAATTATTTAATAGAGTTGATTTTTTTAGCACTACGTTCAGATGCTGCTCATATACTGCGCGGGTTGATTGAATTGGGTTTAAAAACACCGAGTGATATTTGCGGAAAAATGTTTACTTTATAATTTGAATTGTAGAATTACAATAATTTTAAATGCCAACACCTGAGTTTCAGTCCGTGTTAGTATTGTTTTGTCTGTAGTATTTATTAAATGAATGGATTAGTAACGTTATAATTATTTAATAGTTACTCTTTTTATAAAATAATTCATTTACTGATACATCTAATAGTTTTCGGTGTACTTTATTTACAGATTTTCGTTCAGAATAAAAGTATCAATAAGTTTTATTAAAAATATTGATATGTTTCTTGTTGAATAACTAAGGTATTACGGCCCAAAGATGAAAATATGTGTTTGTACACACCATGTCTTGCATTTGACACTGGTATAAAAAATACTTAATTTACAATCTGGAACCTGTTTTATTTAATTTATCAAGTAAAACAACCTCAATAATATATTGAATCTGCACTTTAATTTACCTTACCAGAATTAAAGGAAGACATCGCTTTACATGGTCAATTGACATCCGGGCGAAATCTTTCCCTAACCGTAACTAGCTATCAAAGCATTTCGGCGGAATATCTTTGTGTATCACCTTGTATAAAGAAGGAAACTACCTACTCAAATCCTCATAGGAATTGCTAAATATTCATTATTGTGTATATCCCTGTTCCTTTAACGCATATATTATTGATTTTGCAGACCTAAAATGTTACGCTTTTGAAAAATCTTGATTTTATTTTTATAAGGCTTTATCGGGTGATATGAAACAGTGAAATACAATTCAGATCAATAGAGTAAGTCGTACTATATGAGTCAATTTCCATTAACTTGTTCCGAATTATTAATTACCCTTGAAATAAGCGTGTTTTAAAACTTCTATAGACGATTTATCATGAGCTCTTGAAGTATGAGTTCCCATACGTCCTGTGTGATCGTATAGATTAGTCACGGTCATCCCGTAAATGGCTTTTCTTGCAAAATATAATGTTTTAGTGCTGTATAAACAGAACACTGCTCTACTAGGGACAAAATATGGCTTCAATACAAGGAAATAAATATAGTGATCCATAGTTATTAAAAAAATTTTATTTAGAAGAAAAGTTCTTTTATAATTGTATATATATTTCGAAAGCCTTGACTGTAAGTAACCCAAATTAGCTGTCTGGATATTGAGTCGTAGACAAGTTTGTAAGTCTTAATGATGTTACGGAAGTTCAGCAATAAACCGATTACGTCTGAGGAGCTTGTTGAGTCACGACCTGAAGTTAAGTTATTTTTTCCGATATATCTTGTTAATTACATCATATATTAACTCAGTATGATCTTAGTAATGCTGTATGGTTAATCGTACATGGATAAGAACAGTATACGATATCATACCCAATTCTCCATTGCTTTCAATAGAAATATGCAGTATTTATTGTTTTGTAATTTAGTTGGACCTCAAGTATATCCTCATTAATAGTTTTAGGTAATAAAACGAATATTCAATATAGGCTACTTAAACACCTACTAACTATCAAAAATGTTATGGGATTTGACATCATTGGAAGTTTCCACAAACCAGAATATCAAAAGAAAAGCGCCTGTATAAAATGTCTAAAGTGAAATAAAAATGTAAAGAAAGTTGCAGTACTGACCAATAGAAGTGGTCCACTCCTTATAACTGGCTGTGAATATATATATATATATATATATATTAAGTGTTTGCTAATTATATAGATGGTTATTTTTGTATTTTTAAATATTATGAGACACTAAATTCTTTAAATTAATATAGTTTTATATTTTATAATAACTTTATGCATATTTGTTTAATATCTTTTAAATTTCATATATTACAATATTATGAGACACTGAATTCTTAGTATTATAGTAATAAATATTTGTACTTTTTCATTATTATCGTTTATCATCTTATCATAATTATTACCTAAATTATATAATATAACATAATTGTGCATGTAAGAAAAAAACATTTTCTAATTGCTACTACCTCTAAATTTTTACTATAATTATTATGATAAATATGAAAATGCAATACAGTTTCAAAACTCTGAAATGAATTACCACTATGATTCACCATTAGCATTTATATTGCAATGGGGTCTGTTGAGAAACTCAATTGTAAACTTAGTTTTTATGTTTTGTTACTTCAAAAAGTCATCCAGACATTATTTTAATACAATTGCATCATTACTTATCAAATGTATCACATCAATATATTCTAATGTAGTAAATATTAATTTTTTATTATAAAAATAAGGAGGCTTTTAGGGTATTTTGGGTTGATGAACATATTTATACATAGTTGTATATGTATTTTAATGTTAGTGGAAATTAAGAAAACATCTGTATTTTTGAAACACTTTTAATTGCGTGTTCTGGACTTATAATTGTTGTGCTATCAGTCAATTTACTATCACAAGGGTAACTTCAAGTTAAGTCAAATCAGATGTTTATCGCCGGAACATTATACAACACATGGCAAGTCAAATTTTTACTTTTTACTTGCTAAAATCTTTGTCATACACACCACAAGAAATCTCAATCAAACATACAATTTTGCAAATTTACCTACATCCATTCATTCACCAACTATTCCCACTTCAAGTGACGAATTGAGTCAATCTTTTTAATCGGTGGTCTCCCAATCATATGTACAAAAATCTTCAACATTATAAAATGTTTGTGACACTAAAAATCGTTTCAAAACGAGTTTTTAAAACCTTATGCGTTAAATTTTTTTAAGTTGAATCTGGTAGTTGAATGACGAAATGAACAACTGCCTGCGAAGGCAAGCATTCATAAACCACCGTTCTGTGTCTAGCAGTTCGGTAGTTATCTCTACCTTTAGTATCATACACATGTATGTCTCGGCCATTCGTCATAGCACATTTAAACATAAAAAACAAAGTGGTTTCCAACTGAGAGACTGGGCAGCGTAAACAGTTGCAAATTTTTGGAGGCTTCCTTGCTCGACTCTGTAAATTTCAACTTAGCGATAATGCGGATCGCTTGTTTTTGCAGCTTGAACACTCACAGGAATTGATTGTTTGCACAAGCTCCCCCCAAAACCAGATGATGGTAAATGGGTGTAATCCATCATCAGAACGTGGCTCGGGCAGCTTTTGGCTAAAGACCTCAAACATAAATGCCTGAGGCCAATTTGGAGCAAATCGATATGATCGATATGATCATTCCAAGTCAACCCTCGATCTAGGTATATTCGCAGGAATTTCGAACAATACACTTCTTCCAGCACGGTGTCAGCCAACATAACAGCTGGCTCGTCATGACTATCTACTGATCGTAATGCAAAATTAGTAAAATTGGATTTTGCTGAATTTGTTTTAAGATTTAAGCTGTTAAAATTTTGGATGCAGTTGTTGATTTCCCAAAAAACTCTGCTGTCGTACAATCAATTTTGAAATATATATATATATATATATATATATATATATATATATATATATATATATATATAGCTTAATTGTTCCTAATAAAATTTGAAAATAAGATTATATGTATACGTAAATGCTATCCATATATAAGTACTATTTGTACACTATATCGGGTTAATGCATTAATAATAACAGATACCTATTTTACCAACAAGTTCTGGGATGTTTGTATTGAATTGTCTTAATGTTACCAAATATGACTAAATCCAATGTTGATTGTTGCAGAAAACTAAATTTTAAAAGATTTGTTTTGTGAACCATCAGAATCCATTAGAGAAGATATATGAGAAGTAGCAGCATGAGAATATGTAAGCAAAATCAATCTGCAACTCTATGGATGGTTTCAAACTAAGAATAAAAATCACATAGAATATAGTATTTAAATTTAAAAATATTCACAAATAGGAAATTTTTAATGCAACAGTATTAATGAAATATTATACAAATAACAACTAAATTGGAAACTTCTGCTAAATAAAGCAGAGAAACACTCTGCTTTAGTGTCAAAGACCATTCTCTTGGATTACTTTCTTATTGTGTGTGTTACATACTTATTGTCTAGGATTACATTCTAAATTTCATAAGGAGCTTAACAGTCTAACGTTGAATCGCTGTTCATTAAAGTATGCGTAATATATAATATAAACATCATATCAGTACTAAAATTAATAATAGCGTAATGTTTTATATTTGTACTCTGAATATTATTGAATATGATCAGTTAACTTATTTATACATTTGTAACACTTTCATTGTGACACGAGTGATATACCAATTTAGAACAGTCTGGTTAATATCGTGTTACATACATCGTATACAGTCATGACTTAAGTAAAACTATCTTAATCCTAAGTAGTAGTATATTATGTTCCACAGCTTATGTTTGGTTATGATTAATCTAAAATGCATTGTAAATTTATTGTAAAATTATCATTCATTCGCAGCTTGCTCGCTCACAAAATGTTTACTACAATATACAATCGTAGTCATTAACCCTTCCCGCGCTACGGCAATTTGGGACGCACCATACCCAAACACTACATATACCACAAACAAAATTTTTCCATAAAGTCAACGCTAATGATGTAGTTGTAGTTTGAGTTTCTTACCATATAAAAAGACTTTTGGGAACGAAAAAATGTATATTTTTTTAAAACGTTTATTTAAATTATAAAACAATATAAATACAAAAAAATTTAACGAAATGTTGAACGAAATTTTTACTATCATGTGTATAATATTATATTATAGTATATTATATGTATAGTATGTATATTATACAATTAAAATAAAAATTAATGGTTATAAAAAGATTTAAAATTAGCCTTCACGGTGTTCAAGATAACGTCAACGTTTGGTACGTCTTGAAACACGTATCCGTGTGCAGGTTCGGCCGGGCGGTACATGTCTCGCACACGTAAATGGTCTCCTTGCGTAAACCGTTGCGTGTACAAAACATATCTTCACAATATGTCAAAAACCAATTTGACAACTTAAACACAACAGTTCCACTCGCAATCCGCGAACGAACTAAACCGGCGAGTTAGTTCGTCAGTAGCGCTAGTGTCTGGCAAAAAAAGCAGTGGCATGGGTAGTGCGCCGCCATTTTGCAGCTTGGAGAAAAACCGGGAGGCGGGGACAACTAATACTGTGCTTTTCTATTGAGGGATATATGCTTCAGCAGTTGCTGCACTCCACCAGCAAAACTGGGAACTACTTACTCCCAATAATAACCTCAATGTTTAAAAGCGAATATATTTGTCAACAGCGTTTTTAGCAAAGTAAATATTGGCGGTTATATTTGTCAACAGTGCACGAAGTGTTAATTGTACTGGTATTGGTCATAAATATATAGCTTTCATTGGTCGTTACTAAAATGTTTAAAAATAAAATTTCAATTTTACCCACTTACTAAAAGTGAGATATAAGCGATTATCAACCTAATTATCTAATAAATTTCGTCACTAGTAACAAGGAGTGATACCATATTTTAGTCGGTGATCAAATCCATGTCCAAATCAGATGAAGCTGTGCCAAAGGGAGCTACGCCAACTCATTGCTTTAACGATTTGTCACGTAGCGTACTCAATATTATATATTAAATATATTAAATGTAACTTGGGAAATAATTAATCAATGATTTATTTAAATATACAATAACGAAGCTGTTACTGAATCCATAAATTTAATTTTTACTACTTTATAATAATGAATCTGCAACCTCATTTACAAAAAACAGGTAAAAACAGTTATCTTGTATAAGAAATCGTTTTTCATGAAATTATGTTTCTTTAACCACGAATAAAATTATTTTAATATTAGTAATGTCCTATTAGAAATAATTAGTTTTACGAACATAAATATGATTTTTGGGACTAATTAAAATTCTACAAGCAATAACAATGTTTTACAAAAGTAAGGCAGGATTAAACACTTGAAGTAGCACAATTATTTTTACTTCCTTCATTAATTTTATTGTTTCAAAAGGTTTAGTGTGAATGTATTTTCTATATATTTAAAACCCCGTAATAAAATATTTAAAAATAATTAGTAATCTAAAAAAAAATTAAAATAAATGTACATTATATAAAGTGTTCGATTATAAGTAGTACAAATTATGATATTGGTTATGCGTAAGCAAGGTCTATCACTCGTTGGCCTGGGTTATCTTCATGTGTCTATGTGTAAGTCTGTCCAGGATAGGATTTGTCTGAGCGTTTCCAAATGTTTTTACATCAGTCTTTTGGGTAACCATAACAACAAGAAAATAGCAGGATAAATAAATTGTCAATAAGAAATGTGTGCAGTAAATGCAATTTTTACAAACGTAAACTATGCAGTCTTTTGTTTGATGCTTGATTATTAAAAATATATCCTCAACATTGAGGGTTGGCACAGGATGACCGGTTTCTATATAATGAAAAAATTTAATAGATTTACACCCAACTGTAAGTTTCTTTATCGTAAAAATGTTCTATCCTACGGAAAAACCTCGACTGGTTAAAACCTTATGAAATTCTGTTCCTGACTATATACAATATATACAAGTGAGCTCCCTTCCCTTAATCCTAATATTTACGTCTTGGTATTCCCTGGAATACTCCTGTACTGGACCAGGAGCTGGATGTTCAAGCTGGGTGTAGAACCTCGATCTCGTCAGGTGCAGTCCTGGGATCGACTGCGTTGAAGTGAACGAGGTTTAATTGTGGACTTCGGATATCGGTATGGATATCATGATCCTATCGTCCCAGGTTGAAATAACGTCATTTAATGCCCCCTACAACGATGTCCTCTAGAATGGCTAGATGACCATCGCAGCCCAAAAGATAACTCCTACGACTACTTCGATCAAGTGCATCAGAATTATTCTGAAACATGCAATATATATTAATATGTGCCGGAAAACATTGGGAATGACAGGAGGTCCATCCCAATGCAATGTGTAGCTCAACAAGCCCATCCAGCGCCCAGCGGACTTATACGCCGTTGCGGAAGTGTCGACCGATTAACACTCCAGTCCAACAAAGTATCGGGCACTCAACTCGCCCGATGGTTATCTATGGGTATTTTGACATAGATCAATGCAATATTTTGTAATCCTAAATCTTGATGGAACTATGTTTAATCTTGTAATAATAGCAGGCATTTTTTTGGACGTTATTTAAATTTGACCTTTTTGTAAAAAAAATTTGTACGTGACAGTTTTTTTGGAAATAGTACCACGTAAGCTTTCCATCGTTATGTCGTATGACCATTGTTGCAAGTTTTCTTACAGTACCAAATATAATTTTAAATTCGAAAACTTTGCAACTACTTGTCCAAACATTTTAAATGAGAACATAGGTCGTGAAGCATATCACTTAACGTAGCCGTTGTTAAAAAGAAACATTTTTCTAATCTAAACTACATTACTGTCTATTCTAGAAGACAAGTTATTTGACATACTGTATTTTAATTAGATTCAATAATTTTTTTTGTAATGATTGAAATGAAAATAACAATAAATAAAATTTAGTGAAATATTTATGATATTCTCATAGTGTATTATAAAAATTCAATTGATAAAAAGTCACTACATTATGATAAATTCAAAAGCCCCATTATTGGCATAGAGAGATGAATATTTCAACAAGATCTATTACAACGTTTCTAATTAACGGTACAAATCTTAAAACAGCTGATTAATAATAGTACATTTGTACATCGTTTATAATGTATGCATCATTACCAACTGCTTTGTTGCTTGCCTTAACGTGATTATAATTTTTTAAGTCTTACTATCTTGACTTATTTGTTAAACTTAATTGAAAATCCTCTATTAATTTCCATTTTAGGAATCTTTAAAAGTTTTCTAGATTTCATTTTGTACTATTAGTCACATACAATATATGTGGGATTCATAAGATACATATTTTTGGATTTGAAGTCAATTTCACGAGGTAGAGGAAAGACCCATCATGAGTAGTCAAAAAAGTGTTATTTAAATTAATGCGTATAATTTAGATAATGTTTTGAAAAAAAAGAAGTTGCAAAACTGCTTAAACTTTAGTACAGATTAATATATATTTATTAATATTAATTACTTTTTATTTATATTATTTTTGTTGTATGCGTAACCCGTAATTTTTCATTTTGTAAGTTTAAAGTTAATACTACAGTTTCACAGGCAGTTTTGATTATGTATAAAGTTTGCATGCGAATATTTAAGCAGGTAACGTGATAAATATTACCTACATAGTTTGATGCCCAGTACTAAAATAGTATTCAATAAAATATAAAATATACAAATTGTACTTTATCAGTTTATACTGATTTAATATTTGTTGTTTTATATGTTAGAGTCCAAACACTAACTCTGAGTGGTATAGAAAAAAATTCAGAACCGTCCGCAGGTGAACACAGTAATTCACCTTCCACTGTATATATATATATATATATATATATATATATATATATATATACATTTAATTTAATAAATGGCTTGTTAAAACTATTCCAATGTTTGCTTACACATGTTGATCAGTATACATAATCTGAACTGACGTTTATAGAATTATTTATAAATATATATTCGTATTGATTGCAAATATTTTAATATTAATATTATGTTAAGAATATTAAATACAATTTACGAATGTTTATTAGTACTCTTATATTCCTTCCGAGAAAATGCATAACATTTTAAAATAAGATCAAGTAAAAATACTTAAATATTAGTTTATATATCTTACATATATACATATACATACAACTTTTGCGATGTATCACTAAATTTTTATGACAAAAATATTAAATTAAGCACTAATAAATCCTTCACAGTTATACAAAAATCACCAAGTCATCATAATAAACTTGTGGCGATTTTAGTTCACGTACACAATGTTTACTGAAAAGCAATGTGAATATTTCTAGTGTTAAAACTTAAGACTATTATGATTCCTATTTCATTCTTTTTAGGGGAGGAAAGAAGCATTTATTTATATATTCAGCAAATAAATATTGTAAAGTGAAATAGGCTATAGTAATTGATCTAACATGATCAATAAACAATATAAGGGATGTTTCGGAGAATACCACTATCCAGGTTAGGACCCCCCATGATTGCATCATATATTCCGTCAGATTCCAGATCCGTCAGAGTGATAAAAAATATGATATAGTGTTATGTCTCAAATCAATTTCAGTAGCTTTAGTTACAAAGCGTTTTGTTTTTTTTTTATTTTATTTTATTTTATTTTTTTTAAGTAGGAAGGCATTTTACTCCATTTTTTAAATTTAATAAATAAATATATTTGTAAATAGGATTTAATAGCCATTTTACTTTCTATAAAAACTTAACAGTGATTTGTCTTGTATACTGGTAACCAATGATTGTATCAAGGTTGACTTAAACAGTAAACACTACTAAATTTACCTAAATCCCATGATTCTACGTTTTCTTTCAGTCTTGAAATGCGCACGTGTATTTATTTGGTATCGATTACATTAAAACTAGCAAATATAGTTGCTTGGATTACCGTTATCATAAATTCCCTAAGGAGTTCCAACTAGTACTAGCTCCAACCAATAACCGTAATATAACTTTCACCTTATATAATGTAGTTCCTAGCAATCAGGAAGACAGTTTATTTGGCTAATCCGATGCAATGTTGGAAAATAGTCAGCTTTATATTCTGACCAAACCAAATACTGGGACAATTTACTTACCATCACGCAGAAAAACATGCTGCTCCCAAACTTAACGCTGCCCCAACACAAGGTTTGGTGAAGGCATTTCTTATTAGCTGCATTTTAGCTGCAGCATGAAACTTGAATACTAAATAGATAAATGGAGGCATAGCATCGCCACAAGAATCATGATCTTATATATTGCTATACAAAAAAAACTACATTATCATCACCTGTTTAATATCTCGATATTATTCCCACCAAAACTGGAGTCAGTGAAGCTCTTGTCTGGGTAATTTACTAGTATATTCCATTTCGTTACCCCAAAAAGATGCTTGTTCCTTGTATATTGCAATTGTAAGGTTGAGCCACCTTTTTTCATGGCAGATGTTTATTTTCCTCCAATAAGGACATGATTCCAAAGCGATACACCAAAAGTGATTATTACGAGCAATGCTGAGGTAAGTTAGAGTTAGTTTAAGAAAAAAGGCACTCTACAAATAGATTTATATGGCTTCTTGATGTGGTTTTATATGTAAAATGTCCAAAGTCATTAATGAACGTAAGTATAACCATACTGGGGCAGTTATCTTGAAAAAAGATTCATAAAAAACGGCTCTTTAGTTTCGGAAAGTTACTGGATATTCACAAAGAAATAACATAGGAACATGTCGAACTAAACTCCATTTTAAATCTCTTCCTTTCTGAATTCTTTTAAAAATAAGTAAGAATTTTGTTGGTTTTTAAGATTTTCCTAGTAACGCACATTTTGTAATTCATAATTAGTTATCAGTAATCAAACTAAGGTAATCAAATTCACAAAATATTTTATTATTTTTATACATTACGATTCAATAATTAACCGTAAATTCATTATTTGTTTGGAACCAGTATTCCAATTAAATCATTCTGATTGGACAATTCCTACATAGTCAGTTACAAATTTACACACAAACATTGAGTACCAGAGGGCTAGTGGATTAATACCGGGTTGATTAGGTCTCAGTGTACACGAATAACAAGTGATTTATGCCGCATCGATGCCACAATCAGTGATTAAACACAAAATGGCACTTGATTAATGACACGATTACTTACACAGCCTGTTACCATATTGATGAGAGCGCTTATATATTCCTGGATTCAATAATCCCTTTCAAAATATATCCCGGTTGGAATTTCTGCTTGTTACAGCTATTCTCTGCAATGAGATTTGAGGTTTAATTTTCATTACACTACATTTTCATAAAATAAGGTGATATACCGGGTGTTCAAAAGTGTAGGCGCACTGAAGTTATCTTAAAATCTATTAGAGATACAGTACTGACTATAGGGAAAAACATTGTGCATAATAACAATACCAACAAATTAATGTGGTTAAGTTAATTATTAGTTGCGTACTTCACTCGCTGAGCTCAAAATACAGTTTTTAGTTAAAAATATTAACCGTCAAATCATCGTTAGCTTTAATGGAATATTCATGACACGAAATATTCATGATGTTTATTTTGGTTATAAAATAAAATATCAAAAGTTTATTCAAGACCGGAAACTTGGTAGTGTTGGGTTATAGTAAAATTCTATTTTAAATGCAACAATTTAATTTTTACTGATCAAACAATTTCAATATATGTTATAACTTCTTTTGGGATTCTTCAGAGATTAAAAAAATGTTTTTGTATGTTTGGTCGAAGGAAAATTTTATTTTTACATTTTTATATGTTTTAATTTTTTGGTATTTTTTATATTTATTTTCGATAGACCTTTTAGACAATATACATTGATCACATATAAAATTAAATACAACCACTTTAGCCATCTAGGTAGTTCAAACATATGACAATTTGGATTTTATTATTTATTTTTATAATTTAATTTAACCTAAATGTACCTGATGATGAATTCTTAGAATTTAAATTGGATCCTGTTACACTTTTAAATACATCGTACGAAATAAACATATATCAAAAGTGTTAAAATTGTTTATTATTGTATATATTAAAATGTATTGTACTTTCATAATGTTACTAAAAGATTGTAAGTATTAAATTATTATAAAATAATGAGTATGGATATAAATGACGGCAAAGTTTTAAGCTCAGTAAAAGTTACAAAACTAATCAGCCTGTAGTAAACCTCCTAAGTAAAGATAAACGCTGTGGCAATTAAAACAACATTACAGTTACTTCTACTTGCCGGCAAGATTGGCAAGCTCCTTATTGGATCTTAATTAAAAGTTTAAATTTAAATTATAATTCATCACAAAACCCGTTAAGAGGTAAGATTGAAATTAAACTCACAAAATATACCACGAAAGGCAGGAAAATTTAATTTATTTCAATCTGTATTTACCCACTATATCTCGAGAACAAAGTTATATATATAGATTTGAAATTTTGCACGAATGCCATAAAAATATAGGCAATACAACGTTTAATAATAAAGCATGTCCCTTTGTTTGTCTGACTAAGAATCAACGTCTATATTTACATTAATATCATAGGTAACCACGAATGTCAACGAGAAACTAGCAGAATAAATAGTCGTGTAGACCAACTGAGTACAATCATATAGCAATACACGTAGCATATTAATACTTTTTGCTAAACTATACTCGTGATATCTCGAGATAGATTTCATTCGTAGGCTCAAAATGAATTCTAGAATAGGGCATATTCATTGAATTTGTCTGAGCCTAATTATAACCTTTTGACTGGAGGGTTGAAACGCGTCTTTACTGTATAATTATCTGGCTTTCCACACAAATCACAATAATGAAATGCCATATAGGCTTAAACCCATGCATGCAACCTCACTGAATACGGTGAGGCGAATTATTGCTTTGTTTGTAATGAGGATATTAAATGTCCAAACCCCCAATTAACTTTTTTATGAATAGAGACGAAATGATATACTTTGCGGGATATTATTATGAACAACTGAGGAGCTTTTTGATGTATGAATATTTTTTATTCCCTATATAAGCCATCTTGGGTGTAAATCAAAACAGAATAAAATAGAATAGAAAACTCTATTTATTGCAGGAATATACAAACTCATTTTCTTTCAAATGAAATGAAACAAATAATATATAATTAAAACAGTTCATAATATACAATAATTACTTGCAACTAACAATAGTTACTACTATAATATGTACTATATATTCCCGCAAAAGGTAGCTCTTACAGGCATGAAGCCCAATTATAAGGAAACCATATGCTAAGGTTTACCTCCCCGATAAAACGACAATTCAATAACATTCTTATATTTAATTGGAAAGGATAACGACTTTTAAAAGAAATGTAATCTTTATGTAAAAACGTCTGCCAAACTAAAAACAATAATGTTAAAATTAACATAAACTTATTACTTTTTGCATAAAAAAATATATGCATATATTAAAATATAGTACTTAATTTTTATAATAACAATGTATATAAATATACCACTATATTATATTTTATATATGCTAAAATACAAAAATAAAAAAAAAACATTACTACATTTATAAGGTTTGCGAAATAATATTAATACATGTTATTTAAAATCCATAGTTTTTAAGGATATATATAAAATATCGACAACATTGCTTAGCAAATTAAATGCCGCCAACATTGGCGAAGTGGCGTGCCCCACCGTTCTATTATACCCCACGTAGAGCAACCTACTTGCTCGGCCTCCTCGTCTCGGCACGTGCCACGGCACACCCGCCAGCAGCTCGGGGTCGTCCACGGACCCAGACATGACCCCTAGATACCCCTAATAGGCGTTACAAAATCTTAAAGGTATTATAAAAATAAGAAGGATGACACTAACTAGAGCTCTATAATACTATTCTATAACATTGTGTAGTGGGGATTTTTTAAAAGGAATTAAAACTGTATCTTAAATTCGTATACATCTGGAACTCGGCAATAATTGAAGTCATTATGCTAATTTTCTAAACTGACAACTGTGATTCACAACAACCTCAAAACATTTGGCAATTGGAAATACCCATAGCTTTACCCATCAAATTTCCCATCTAAGTTTGAATAGAAAATCACTTTTATTGTAAACGTACGTTTTTTACGCTTTATTATACGTGTCGGCCAATAAACCTACAAATCGGGTAGGTAAGTAAATTCACTTAAATAATTTCTTTTATACAATTTACAAGTAGTGAGCCTTAAATAAACTATTGCCAATGCGATATCCCACAATAGCATAACCTTAGGAGGAACGAAAAAACAATGAATCAATCCTCTAGAACACATTATGAGTTCTTGGAACAAGTTTTGTTACTAGTGATACGTGATTTAAGAGGATAACATATTATTGACTTTTGCTATTATTTTTTTAAATATATTTTTAAATTAGGTAACTCCATTCAAAATCTTTCGATATCATATAACTGTATATTTAAATTTATATGTTTAAATGAAGTAACAATTTGTATCTGTCTGTTATAGTTTTCAATTCTATGAATTATTGTAATTATAATAAAAATCTTCATTGCAATGGGCAGTTGAAAGGCTGATATAAATAGCAATAGTGAGATTTTTTACAACATATGTCAATCACACTCGTTATACCGTAAAGTAAACCACCAACACGAGATCATTAATTCTCGCCCGTGACGTTTCTCAGCTGCGGCAAACCCAGATCGTTAACGTAAAACTTCATCTCTAATAGGGATCAGGTACCCTGTTAATCCTGGAAGTTCTTTACGACAAGCTTACCCCTTCGTTATCAAATATCACATTGTAAAAATCACTCCTTTTTTTGAAGTATACTTTAAATTTAATAATAACTATCATGGAGTAGCATTATTTACCTTTACGTCATACTAGGCAGCGTTATTTTACAATATCGTTGTGCAATAACTTTATCAAGTATTGAATAACCTAATCTTTAATAGAATGACTTTAAATATAATGACATTCCTCTCTGCAATAGAAATTCCAATGCACAGATCAGATTTCTACTAGTAACATGTAGGAGTACGATACACCACTTGTCGCATACGAGGAAAAAAATTATCAAATTCCATGATTGAACATATGTCTATGTAGAAATGAAATTTCCCACAAAATTAAATACTGAATATAGAATATTTCTTAAAATATCTTGCTTAATGAATACACCTACATATATTCATTCGTTATGTTTTATATCAGTGAGTAAATATTATAAACTATGATGAGCTAGTGAGAGCACTCCATCACAAGAGTGCGGCAAAATTAGTTCTCGTCGTAGAGATTGAACATCGACTTTCTACTCAATACAATTTTCAGTTTTGGTCTATTAATAAAAATATCACATTTCTCATATAGATTTATTTAATTGATATAAAAATAGATTTATTATTGTATCTTATCGTTGCCTATCGTTAATTACTCCTATAACCATTGTAAAAAGTCACTAAAAAAAGAGTGTAATAAAGACTCGTGTGTCGTAAATAATTTCAATTGTTGTTAGTGTTGTGTTCTACTTAGTAATATTTTAGGCAAAATCACCAGCAACATCAAATTATATATAAAATTGATCATTTTTGTCCTTTAAGGAAAATGATTAGATTATATTACCCGAGGCATTGAGTTAGCAATTAGTAAGGATTAGCAATGGCAATAGCAATTAGAAATTTTATTTTATTTCAGGAAACGCCGAAATACCTTTATGATAGATTTGAATATTGCTAAATAGAATCAATATAAATATAAAAAAAGGTTAAGGAATTTCTGATCCTAGGGAGAATAATGCTTTTAAAATCAGAGATTATGAGCCAGAAAAGGATAATATTGGATGCTGAGATTTTAATTCATATACTACACATATATCACCAATATTCTAAAATGCTGCATTGACTCCTACCTGGGCCTGAATTGTTTCTAGTGCTTCTTCTTCCGTCTTTACTGCAATAGTACCCGTAGAGTTAAATTAAGAAGTATCGGAATATATTACGAACTCATATTTGATTAGGCCAACCAAAATGGAAGGGGATACGTGATAAATTGAGTAAAATTATCCTCCCCCCATTCAAACGATTTTCTAAATTTCTTTTGGATTGTACTAAAAAAATTTCGTAATCATTTTAAAAAGATGCGTTAAATAAAAAATATTTAGCGTAAGAAATGGATAACTGTTGGATAAATAATCATTAATATTGACACTCACATTTTATTTTTAATTTTACATTCTTATTTTCATATAGATTATAATTTAATTACATATCTATATTAAAAACTGAACCCTATTATACATGTATATGAATGTAAAGGACAACTATAACCACTTTCAGTACATCCCAAAATTCTAGTTTTTTGTAACTATTTCTTTACTGTTATTTTGTAATAAAGACACAATTACAAATATGTGTTTCACAATTAGCTAGGCTCAAAATCAATTGGTTACCTTATCATACCTAAAGCGTAAACGCAATTATGTAACTATATATTTTTACATGTTTACTAATGGAAACTGTTCTTTTAACTAATAAGGCATCACTCTTAAATTTTTAAAATTGGATTTACACATTTTTGTTTCAAAAGCAATGTAAACTGTAACACAACGAGTGTGCAGTGTTTCTGCAAACACACAACTAATTTGTCATGAATTTCATATTTACGTCGGTAAGTTACAAAAAGTCCATGTTTAGCAAGACGAAAGTTTATAGATTGAAATAATGTGCTGGACCTTACACGTTTCTGTGAATTGTTTTCAAAATATTTATCTCTAAAGCATGAATGTATTGATAATACAGTACTTTACCTCTTTAAAATATATTATACACATTTCTAAATCAAATCGAAACTCTATTTATACTTATATTAACTACTATAAAAACGTAGTTGTACTTAAAATCCATTTGTTTGATTGATACTTCTATTGAAACCAAATAGCGAGTTGTTGCAACCCAGAACGTGACTTGGGTTGAGATCTTCGTTTTCACCGATCTTGAATATTTTATGAGGCCTTTTCACTTACCAAGGGTGTTTTATTTTGTCTCTCACTAAAAGCACTAAAGATATGTTAGAGTTTTACTGGATAACAGTAATGGTTTATAAACAAAACCTTAATACTTGCAACCAATAAAATAGTTAAATTTTAAAATAAACTGTATAACATACACTTTTTATTAAAAATCACTCATCTATGTAATAATATGGGTACTTAATGTAATCCTTTAAACAAAAATAAGATAATTTTAACAAAATTTTAATAAAAGTCAATTATAAATATTTACAATCTGTATCACTATGTGTTAAAACGGAATTTACAGTAAATAATATGTGTTAGTTGGTAGAAACGAGTTTTAATATAATGCTCTCGTTAATAACTTAAATGATTTTATTAGAAGTAAACTATTATCCTAGTATTAAATACAGTATTTAAAATATTTAAGGGAAACATTTATTTATAAAATCATAATTTAATTACGTGTACTATATATTCAGGAAGTCACCCTCAACTAGCAATGATTCTGCACTCTCATCTAGAAAACAAATCTATTAGAAGTGAAGTAACTAAAGTGTTTACAAAGTATTATGTTAGACCTTATAGTAGCTAATTGATCAGCATACAGGCTCCTATTATGACCCTATCCTCTAAGGACCAAACTAAGTTTCTAAACCTGATGCATTATGGTGATTACCTCAATAACCATATTATTACGTACCCCAAACTGAGTCATAGAGCCCCCTATTGTGAAAAATGTATGGTGTCCCTATATGAGAGAACTGTTTATACTGTATATTAATACCGAGTATTAATTCCAGTTGTTTTTAAATTTTGTACCTTCAAGATGGTAAATAAAAATTTAATCATTAAACTAAACGTAATTTAATAGTATTTTTACGCCGTTTAGTTGTTAAATTTAATCAATCATTTCTGATATTCATTTCAACTCTACAGTCCGTAAATATTATAATCCCCTTTTATTCTGTATACATGAACAAATGTATTATAAACCACAATCAATGGTCAACCAGGCAAGGAGTTTCAACATTATATAGAGAACTTCCATCCATAATTGGAGATTTATTACAAAATATTCTAGGTATCGTAACATATACTTATTGTATCAGAGTGTAATGATATATATATGATAAAGGGCACGGGATATTTTCGTACTTTTTCATGGACTAAGTACTAGCCTATTATAAAGTTCATATTTTAAATTATCAGTAATTCAACATCACATTCCATTTCAACCAACGCCTTTTTGTATTCTATTCATTCATACATCAATGTATAAATGAAATTTCCGTGTAAATAATAATGCGTAGAAATGGAAATCATGGATTTAATTAGTTATATGACATTTGTGTAAACTCGTCAATGAAAATATAAACTACTCCAATTTGTTTTATCGTTTTAAAAAGTTACTGCTAATGAATTGTAATGATTTATCAAAAGATTAAATACAATTAGAATGATAACAGTATCTTATTACTAATGAGAGGATTAAACAGAGGGTGAAGCTCATGATTGCACATGCTGTAATTAACTTTTGTATAAGATATGTAACTCGGACTTTGAGCTCACGAAGTCAAAATCGAACGTACAATTATGGCAGAGGACACAATCATTTGAAAATTTCCAAATAGTTACACAACACTATATTTTATGGGAAACTAACTATTTGATGGACATGTTTGTAAAAAACAAACTAAGTAATTATTAATTAGGATATTACTAAATATTGTATTTTAGTTATCTATTCAATTACTTAACACTGCAAAAATCCAGTTCGTATGCGCTTTCTTACCCCCTAACTGGTAATCCCAAAAATGATACTTTGTAGTGAGAGGATTGTAAAAGGTCGAAAACTCCTCGACACAATACTGACATTTTTTTTAGAATTTGCTATTATCAAAATAGAATATGTAAATTCAAATTGCTTGAACTGGGTTAAATATATATTTTATTGGCTTACTCATAGATTAAATATGGTAGCTAACTTTTTCAACGCAAATGTTGAAACTAAAGCCATTTCTAACCATTTCTAACTAAAGCCAATTCTAACTTTAAAGCCAATTCCTTTTAAAAAGTTTATTAAAACCCTGGAGTCAATACAAATAGTTCAAAACTAATAATCTGGCATTTAAAGTTGTTTTATGCAGACGAAATTAAGTGCTTCATTAGGAAATATCCTACAAAAAGAATATTTTTGTAATTTAATGTTTCTTACAATATTTAATAAGGCTATTGCCATTTATTTAATTTATCATATAACGCTGTAAACACATAATTGCTTAAGAGCATTAAGTTAAGTATCATGGTATTCCACGTTCTACCCTTCATTATTATATTATTAGAATCAAAGTTATTAATAAGGTTTTAAAATGTTAAGATGTTGTAGTATCCTAGTAGAATGTTCCATTTTTATTTAACATTGTTTTATAATTTGATGAATAATTTAGGGGTTTTCAGTACATTGAGTCAAACCTCAACCAAATAAATGAGCTCTCGTTTTGAAACTGAAGTGTTTTATAAATTATCCCCAGCAGTCTGAGATTAGGACTGAAGTTTACAACAGACTCATTTAAGATGGTTTATTTGCGCTCATTTATACCAAGAAAACTACTAAGATTAATTTGTAGCTGCAACCTCAATAAATAAATTATGTGTTTAGTACAGATGAATTTTTTATCTCTCAGATTAATGCTACAGAACTCTATAACATTGTAATTCAGTAGGGTTAAATATTTTTAACTTCTTTATAGGATGTAACAAACCTGGAAATAATATATTAAAATATAACTTCTAGCACAAATTACATACTGGTAAATAATTTTATTTTCATTTCCTATTTGCAAAATTACGAGGAGCATACCATTGTGATAGTAAATTAGTAAGGTATGTACGTATTTAGACAATATTCTTGTACCGATTGTATTAAATAATAATTCTGGGGTAACTGGATTACCGGTGGAAGGAGTAGGCCCAGAAGAATGATAAGGACTGGACTGTTCAAAAAAGGCTGCTATCGGCAAGGCGCGCATCGCAGATGGCAGTGTTTGATAACGAAATTGAGAGGTGGGGTGAGGTAGACGTGCCGTACCTCCGTCTCAGTTAATCGGAAGTGATTGTAACGAGTAGAGTTGTAAGTGCTTAGAGTAAATCTTTTTGCTAATCGTCATCGAACCTGCGGGTAAGTGAACTTTTTTAACTAGAGTCCAGTCAATATACATTCTTAGTTATTTTGGAATAATTTTGGGAAAGAAATATTGTAAAAATTAAATTTAATGGGAATTTAGGAACTTGTCCTTTTGATCTGTGCAATATAAAACTTGTTGGTGCAGTGAGCACATGTATATAAAATTTTATGTAAAAATACTAAAAGAGTTTTGTGGTTGTTACAGATGCTTTCAGCAATTTTTTGATTTATTAAATCTCTAACACTGAAGAAGTTTTTTTTGATTTTTAAAATCTCTAACACTGAAGAATAATTTTTTTTTAAGTAATGTAAAAGAAAATTAGTAACAAAATAAAAATTGAATTTTGAAGATAAATTAAAGTGAAAGAATTGCCAGATCAGATTAGAGTGTGAATGTTTGAATTTTGAAAAATTGAATAAAAGACAAGCTGTAAGAACTTTGTAAATTTTTGGGAGTGAAGAATATATTACAAGTTTGAATTTAAAAGTCAACAAGAAGTTTTTCTTTTAATTTTAATTCCAGTAATTATTTTTAAGAAGTTTTATTTTAGTTTGAACTTTATTTATTTCAGAAGATTTTCTTTTATTTTAAAACCTTCACAAAAGTTTATTTTAAATTTCAAAGCTAACCCCTCATGTGCCAGTAAAACGGTACATTGTGACTAACAGTCTTTTTGGGCTTAATTCTACATTGCTTTAAACACATGAGAAATTTAAATGAATTACATACATTTAAGCTCATGACTATATACATGACTTTTGATTAATCTTTAAACGTATAAAATAAAATGTATTGACCATTAATACAAAATCATTTTAGTACGGTGGATTATTAACCAGAGATCTCAACAAATATAATATAACTAGCCGTTGCCCGCAGGATTTCCTGTTGAAAAATTTAATTCGCATATCCTTTTAAAAATGACATAGTAAATACGCCTGACAATAGGTGATGGTCAACAAACGACATTAAAATCTCCTGATCTACTTAAAAATAATTACTGACTTTAATATGAAAGAGTAATATTTTTTTATTCTGAAGTCGGAGAATGAAACAGATTTTTTATACAATAAAATGCATAAATTTGCTCTGCAACGTTTCATAATATATAAATAGAATAATAAAATGAGGCGGAACAGCAAGCCCGTCTTAGTAATCTTAATGAAACCATTTATTATAATCTTAAACAACGGTAGCCTATAATATGTTATTTTGATGTCAACATATTGTATGGTACGTATTACTAATTCACAATTATAATTTTCCATTAGCTCCTATTTGAAGTTTCAACGTTGAAATGTTGAATTCAATTATATTTTACACACTATAGAAGAGTTTCCCTTGTTGCTTTGATTAAATACAGTATATAAATACATATTCTTATAATCTTCCAAGTAAACTTTTTCCTGTCTAAGTTATTACCGGTGCCCCATTACGCTTTCATTGTTGCTCTAATCAGAAAAATATTTTTGTACATAACTTTTATGTCTGAAACGTCTACTGCTGTCAAAAACTGTCTTAACCACCCATTGTAATATACTTTTGGTATCATAGTAGTGTTTGTATTGTTTCCCGTATTATGAAAATATTAGGAGTTATTCTAAAAAGACCAATTTGATCACAAAGTTACCTGTTCCCGTAATTGTAATTTAATTCAGGTCTTATCATTATCGAGACATACTAGTGTTTTTGTTGTCCTTATCAAGACATTTTTTTTACTTAGAAATAAGTTTTAGATTAGTTAGAAATAAATTTACTTCGGTCACAATGTAACTACTTCCAGTAAGTGTAGTGTAATACTCATTTCATGGACACGTGCTCATTTTCTAGGACAGCTGGAAGTGAAAATTCAAAATATTCTTCTAGTAGGGGTTGCAGCCTTATTCCATTCCTTATAGGATATTGAGGAAAACATACTAAAAATATTGAATTTATTTTCTAGCGATCTGCATAGATAGCTATATATTTTATATTTTAATGATAGGGATCTTCATTAAAATATATATTTTTTTTCTATTTTTATAGTGAGACATACGTAGGCCGAGGAGGATATCTGGAAGTTAAACAATTAGTTATAACTGAAGGAGTGAGTGAAGACTTCGCCATATATATGGCGAAATCTCCACTCACTCCTTATATATGTATATACACAATTTATTATTGGTTAATATTTTCTGAACTGGCATATTTGTACTTGACACATCTTCATAAATGTATAATTCCAAATTTAAGCTCTTTAGTACCATAGACCGACAAAATCTTTCCTTTATTTCCCAAGTACTATAGATATCTGTTAATTTCTAATCTTATTGAAATCTAAACCACAAATTGGTACCAAAATGTTGAAATACTTGATTAGTTATGTATTTAAAAAAAGAACCACTAGCAAACCATAGTAACCATATTTAGGATTATTTCATTACTAATCATGATATGAATATGGCATATCCTATCGGTAAAACTACTGAGACTTTGAGCAAAAAGACATAAAATGATATACTACTGTTACTATGACACTGTTCACTTATGCACTCCCAGTACCTCTATTCTATTAACCTTAAAGCAAACCTCCCCTTCTCTTCCTTACTGTTTAATCTCACTTCCCATCCTTAACTCTACCTCCATCAACTTATCCCCATAAAATCCTGATTCCAACAATAACCACAACGATTAGTGAGTCTCACAGTCAATATTCTGGACACTGTCAATGAAAGGGTTGAAATGGTTACAAGTATCAATGAGTAAAAGGTTGAAGTAAACTTTTTACTACAAGATTCCATTACTCTAGCAGGGAAATGCACATATAAACCAATGTATTCGTTGCACGGAAAAGCCATCATCCTATGGCATTGTCACTACTGACACTGCATATCGTTCTAGCTACTTTCAGGTACGATTCGAAATGAAAAGAAAACTACTTTGGAAAAACTAAAGTTAAAGTTAATTTGAATGATTAAATTAACGAGTTATATACTAAAGTATTTATAATTGTTTTTTCAAAAGCAAACGACCATAAAGATATAATTACAGCATCGCAGATGATATTTGAATAGAAAATAAAATTTCAGTGTGCTAAAACAACTTAGATTATTTTTCCTTTATGGTGGTCTATAAAAAATACACTTGGTAGTTATTTAGGCTGTGTCACGTGATTTCCTATTAATAAACGGAATGTTTAGACATATAATTTTTAATGACACATATAACAATACAAAAATAAATATTGGTCACTGGATTACATTGCAAAACTGTAAATATCAGACTAGTTAGTCTTTTCCATAATTTATGATTGGCATTCTATAATATTAAAATGCAAAGCTAAACACACTTTTCAAACACATAAACTTGTAAAATATAACCAGCAGGAAAAATTATGCAATTATATATATATATATATATTAAATACATCGCATTTATGTCATTGTATAAGTCTATATAAATTTTATAGTATAAACAGATATATTTCCTATTCTCTTTAACTGCGATGAATGGGTGTGCATGCGAGCGTGCATGTGTGTGCGTGCGAGAGCGCGCGCGCGTATTTGTCAGAAGATGTAAACACTTAAATTGTACACTTAAAATATAATTACGTAAAAGAGTATAATTATTTCTAAATATAATTCGAAATTAGTTAATAAATCATTATTAACTTCAATTTGAGGAAGACCTATTAATACTTATGAAAAGATTTTCCAAATGTAATACAATAAAATTGTAGTATATTCATTTATAATCGTGTTTTTACAACTTTAAGATGAAATTATTTGCTTTTACCTTAAAGTATGGCAATATCAATGAGTTCACTCTAATCAATAGCTAGCATTTTTTCCCTCTAAGGTCTACAACAGAAGTTTGACTGAAATAAAATATAAAGAGTTATTTATATAAATCTTACAATATACCGGAAATGTGTTTAAATTTCAAAGTAAGTAGTCCCTCTTTGTCATCACCGCTAAGGTTTAAACAATGGAAACGCATACTTTATTTAAGATGTTTAACAGCCTACTAATGCACTTATTCACTTACTGATAGTTTCAGATTAACAAAATAATAAATACTATTATTATATTAATTAAAATATGATAGAGAAAGATTATCTAAAATTATTATATTACTTTAAATCTATTATAAAAGCATTATCTTTTTGTAAGCCTTAATTTAAATTTTGCAAATATCCTCAAGGAAATATCACAATACGATATTAAAGATAAATTATTTAATAATGTTCGTATTCTGCTAATCAGGTAATATTTTGTTTAAGTAACCAATTATTCTTGTCAGTCGGATATATATCTCGCGTGTAATTATAGAATAGTAAAATTTAATTATAGAAAAATTACAGGCATTAAAAAATCTAAATTTCCACTAGATGGTATTAACAGTTACTCGGAAAAGAAGGTTTCAAAAGAATTATTCTAACTTATAATATTTGTGATACATAGAAATTGTTACAAGTATATTTACTATACAGTAATGATAGTTTTATATATATATATATATATATATATATATATATATATATATATATATATATATATATACATTCGGATTTGCAATACTGCCTGCATCTTAATGTTACGTATTATTGGAAAAAAATTACGTTTGTTTTAAGCACTTAATGACGTAAAGCTGCCTAAATGAATGAACTCACTTGGAATGGTTTTATAAATCACCCCCAGGAGTCTAAGATTAAAAATAAAGTTTCAAGGAAAGTTCCATTCAAGATAGTGTACTCCCACCTATTTAGAACACAAAACTTTAAGTACAATGTTTAGCTCCAAATTAAAGGATCAATTGGCATGTTGGATTATCCGCTCAATATATACATAGTTTTTAATACTCTTATGAAAATCTAAAGTAAAAATATAACTACTATTAGTGGGGGCTAAGATAGAAGACCTATGTAAGGAATAAAACACCTACAAGGCAGTTGTTTACTATAAAACATTAAGCCTTATTACATTGATACAATACAATTCATCAGTAATATACCTTAATGAAATACAAAAAATGATATGAAATAGTGTTTTATGAACTGGTTTCAATTCGTTGTTCTCTCTAACAAAGATATAATCGTAAATTAAACATAATCAAAACATTATTTCTTTCTAATATTGAGTTAGGAATTGGTGACTGAAATAAAGTGCCGTCTCTACAATGCATCCTGAATATTACTCTTAATAAATACTAGTAGTTACTTATGACCACATATAATTTCCTGCTGAATATCATGGCTAACATAGTGATATCCTTCTCCAATTTAAATGGTATAAAATCCTGTTATATATAATGGTCGCTGGAATACATTACAATCAACAGATTTATTTTCAACTATTCTAGCAAGTGGTGTTTAAATTTTTAAAACAGTATATCGAGGCCCTAAAACAGGTTATGTACAGAATAACAGGGTTTATACATAAAAACGGTAAAAAGTGTATATTCCAGGGTTTTCAATCTACCTCGGAATAAGGAACATTAAATCCTCAAATCTTCGCCACATTATAGTTCTATAATGAATGGTTCGTTGAGTAATTTTAAAGATTGGTCCTAACAATGTTTCCTTTTCCTACTTTAAATTAGTCATCGCACAGTTTAAAGGAAACTAATTTCCCATGTTTAAAATAAACTAAGTAGTTTTCATTTGTCAATGTTAATAATATTTATATTAAAATTGAGATAATACTACTATTGTAACTATTAGCAGCACATACCGACATATGGTTTTGCTCATCCAAATAAAAATTTAGGAACAAATATGTTATAATAAATAGCATTTACGAATATAAAAATCCATGCTTATTACTCTCTATTTTAACAATACACGTGCAAAATTTTGTCAAAAAAGTCTGCTAGATGTATTGTATTTGAATATTAGACATTATAATTAAAATAAAAATAGATAAAAAATACATACTTCAAATACAATTTTATCACAAACTTACCTATTTATTATTAGAATTTCTTCTCAGCACTACTAAAATCTTTATCTCGCATAATCAGTGAAAGCCCTATAGCTTCAGTGGTAGATGATACTTTTGATATACGAAATTCAAATTCCTACACATTTTTCTCTCTTAATAGTTCTGGAGAGAACCTATATAGCCTCCTACAAGGAGATAAAAGCGATTAATATTTATTTAAACAATCAAATTATTTCTGCCTTCACTTCTCCCTATAATTAGAAGAAAATGGAATATACACAAATATATTTTTTTAATTCCATTTCACGTTTTTCTACATACATTTTTATTATGAACAGTAAAACATATTTTACATTTACTGAAAAATAAAATGTTAATTAAACTTAAACAATTATATTCCTACTAAAACATTTTGTATTTCAATTCTCCAAAGTTGAATTATAGAATCAAAATGATTTTTGGTGCTAAGTTTTGAGTTGCAGTCCGTGAAATTATTGTTTTGTCTGTATTAATTATTGAATTATTAGAGTATTAAAGCCATACTTATCTACTAATTACTGTTTTTTAAATATAAAATTTATTTAATCAAACATCTATTAGTTTTCTGTGAACTTTATTAACACCAATTTTTTATAAGAATAAAAGTTTATAGAGGTCTTATTTACATTTTAATATGTTTCTTCTTGAATAAAACGTTATTGTTGCCCAAAAGATGAAAAGTGTGTTTTTACACTCATATTTTGTATTGACACTGGTAAAAAAATTGACATTCTTGGGCTTTTTTTAATTTATCAGGTAAAACACTTAATAAATTATTGAATTCGCCCTCCAATCTACCTTACCATTATTTCAGGAAGACCTCGTTTTACATGGTGAGCTGAAATCCGGACTAAATCTTTCGATAGCCATAACTCGTTAACAAAGCATTTCCGGACCCATACAAATGTTTTTATTGTTTTGACACATAGAATGAGCACCTACAGCTTGTCAGTATCTTCGTAAACCAGCCTGTATAAAAAAGAAAACTATGTACTAAAATCCTGATACGAACTGAAAAATATTCATTAGGGTTTAAAACCCTAATCCTGTAGCACACATTTTATTGATTTTGCAAGAAAAAATTGGATTTTTTTGTCTTCTTTATCAGGGCGATTTATAACAGTGAAATACAATTGTATAAAAATCAATTGTATTGATTTTAATGTATAAACATTTGCTATACGTCTTTTTTGGTTGTAGTTTTGTTTGTAGTCTTGAGCAGACGTCGCGGAGAGAAGTCTGTTGACATTTTTTATGCGAGAGCCCGCTATAAGCCATAAACTGTTTATTTATGTATTGCTGTATTGTTTGTCTGTTACATTGATCAGCTACTTTAATTGGCCAATGACTTACTAAGTTTGTCATTTATTGTAAACATGTGTGTAAATGTCGGAAAATAAATATTTATTTTTTAAATTAATTATCAATAGGTTAAGTCATAATATATGAGTTCCATTTCCAATACTGTGTTCCCAGTTATTAATTATATTTGAAGTACACGTGTACACTTCTATAGACGATTTATCATGATCTCTTGAAACATTAGTTCGCAAATGTCCTATGTTATTGCATAAATTAGTCACGGTCATCCCAAAAATGGCTTTCCTTGCACAATATAATGTGTTTTTACTGCTACATAAACAGAACAGTGCTCTAGTAGTTTAATACTATAATAATACTTTAATGCAAGGAAATAAATATAATACTCCATAGGTATTAAAAAGTTATTATTTATAATAAATGTTCTTATATACTCGTATATATATTTCTAAAACCTTGGCTGTAAACAACCTAAATTAGCTGTTAGAATATCGAATCGTAGACAAGTTTGTAAGTACTTAACGACGTTATGGAAGTTCAGCAATAAATCGATTACGTCTGAGGAGCTTGTTGAGTCACGACCTGAAGTTTACTTATTTTTCCGGTATATCTTGTTAATTACATCATATATTAACTCAGTATGATTTTAGTAATACTGTATGGGGGATCGTACATGGACAAGAACAGTATACGATATCATACCCAATTCTCTATTGCTTCCAATAGAAATATGCTGCATTTTTGTTTTGTAATTTACCTCGAGCTGTAATATATCCTCATTAGTATTTTTGGGAAAAAATAAAACAAACATTCAATGTAGGCTACTTACACACCTACAAACTATCGTAAATTTTATAAGATTTGACACCATTGGAAATTTCCAAAAACCATTATATAAAAAAAAAATTAGCACCTGTATAAAATGTCTAAAGTGAAATAAAAATGTAAAGACAGTTATCGGACTGACCTATAGAAGTGGCTACTTCTTATAACTGGCTGTGAATATATATCTTGAAAAATTATGTTAGATAATTATTGAATGTTTTTTTTTTATTAATATGAGACATTCAATTCGTTAACAAAATATAGTTTTATATTTTATAACAACTGTATACAGATTTGTTGAATATCTTTTACAATTAATTTATTACAATGATCGCTGAATTCTTAGTATTATAGCAATAAATATTTATACCTTTTCATTATAATCGCTTATCGTCTTATTATAATTATTACCTATATTATATAGTATAACATAATTGTGCATGTAAGAAAAAAACATTTTCTAATTGCTAATACCTCTAAAATTTTACTATAATTATTATGATAAATATGAAAATGCAATACAGTCTCAAAATCTGAAATGAATAACCACTATGATTCACCATTAGCATTTATATTGCAATGGAGTCTGTTGAGAAACTCAATTGTAAACTTTGTTATTAGGTTTTGTTATTTTAAAAAGTCATCCGGACACTCTTTTAATAAAATGGCATCATTACTTATTAAATTTATTACATCGGTATATTCTAATGTACTAAATATTGATTTTATAGCATACAAATTAGGAAAATAAGTTAGGGTATTTTGGGTTGATGAACATATTTATAAGTAGTTTTATATGTATTTTAATGTTAGCGGATATGAAGAAAAAGTCTATTTTTGAAAAACTTTTAATTCCGTGTTCTGGACTTATACTTGTTTTACTATCAATCAATTTACTACCACAAGGGTAACTTTATGGTTCCTAATAAAATAAGAAATTAAGCTTAAATTCTATTTTAAATACTATACATATTTAAATACTATTCTTACGTTACATCGGGTACATGTAGCTTAATGTAACAGATAACTATTTTACCAATACATTCTGGGTTGCTTCTAGCGAATTTTAGTCCTTGATGTTACCAAATATGACTAAAGCCATTGTTGATTATTACTGAAAATTAAATTTAAAAAGTTTTTGTTTTGAAAACCATCAAAATACATTAGAGAAAATATATGAGAAGTAGAAGCATGAAAGTTTGTGAGGAAAATAAATCTGCAATTGTATGGATGGTTTCAAAATAAGGAATAAAAATCACATTGAATGGAGTATTAAAATAAAAAAAATATTCACAGATAGAACATTTATAATATAAGAGTATTCATGAAGTATTATTCAAATAACAACTAAATTGGAAACTTTAACACTCTGCTTTGGTGTGAAAGACGAATCTATGATTTTTGAAAAAACTTAGGAGCTTAAGATTGAATACCTGTGAAATTTACAATAAAATATGCGTAATATTTAATACAAACACACTATGAGTCGTAAAGTCAAATATAGCGTATTTTTATATGTGTGCTTTAAATATTATTGAATTTAATCAGTTAACCTATTCAGACTCATGCATTTGTAACACTTTCAATGCGTCAGGAGTAATACTGGCTTTACGACAACCGGGATAGTATCAGTGTGTGTCCATCGCAGAGAATGTGTTAAACTATGTTTGTCCTTAGCTATAGAATATGTTGTTAACACTTTCACTGCTACATGAGTTATATACCGACGTAGAACAGTCGGGATAATATTGTGTTTAATACTCCGTATACAAACATGACATAAGTAAAATACCTTAATCCTAATTAATAGTATATTGTGTTCCCCAGCTTTTGTTTGGTTATTTTGTTAATTTCAAATTCATCGTAAACTCACCATAGAATTATCATTGATTTTTAACTTGGGCAATAAATAAACTGTAATAAAAAGTAAATCTTGTAATAAATAATTTTACCAGTATTGGGACAAATATACAGTCTTTTTTATCCTTAAAAAAGGTTTAAAAGTGAACTTGCGATTTTTCTTACTTACTAACAGTGACATGTAAGTGGTTATCAAATTAATTATGTAACAAATTTCCTCACTAGTTACAATAAGTGATGACATATTTTAGTCGATGATCGAATCCATGTCCAAATGGAGCAGTGCCAATGGGAGCTACGCCAAATCATTGCTTCAACGATTTGTCAGGTAGCGTACTTAATATTATAGTATTAAAATATTAGATTTATTACCTTAGAAAGTAATTAATTAGTCATTTATTTAAATATACAATAACGAAGCGGTTACTGATTGCATAGTTTTAATTTTTGTTACTTTATAATAAGGAACACGTAACTTCATTACAAGAAAACAGGTTTTTTTCAAACAAAACATTTTTCATAAAGTGATGTTTATTTACCTGGAATGAAATTGTTTTATCAATATTATTGGCAAATTAAACCTACAGTTAGTCACCCGAATATAAATATGATTATCAGGATTAAATAAAATTCTACAATGCAATATACATTTTTTAGTAAGATAAGATTAAACACTTCAAGTGGAACAGTTATTTTTACTTACTTTATAAAGTGTATTGTTTCAAAAGGTTGAGTTTAAATTTATCTTTGTATATATTTAAAAGTCCGTACTGACATTTTTTGAGAGATTTAGTAATCTTTACAAACACTTCATAAATGTACGTTGTATAAAGTATTCGATTATAAGTAGTACAAATTATGATATTGGCTAAGCGTAAGCAAGGTCTATCACTCGTTGGCCTGGATAATCTCCATGTGTCTATGTGTAAGTCTGTCCAGGATAGGATTTGTCTGAGCGTTAGCAAATCTTCTTACCTTGGTCATTTGGGTAACCATAACAACAAGAAAATAGCAGGATGAATAAATTGTGAATAAACAATGTGTACAGAAAAAGTTTTACAAACTGAAACTATGCAGTCGTTTGTTTGTTGCTTGATTATTAATAATGTATCTGCAATATTGAGGTTTGGCACAGGGCGACAAATGTCTGTATAATGAAAAAATTGAATAGTGATTACGCCCAACTGTATGTTTCTTTAACGTAAAAAAGTTCTGTCCTATGGGAAAAATATTCCTCCGGTTAAAATTAAACACTGGTTTACTTTATGAAATTCTGTACCCGACTATGTACAATATATGCAAGTGACCTCCCTTCCCTTCCGAATATTTACATGTTGGTATTCCCTTGAGAACTGCATCACTGGACCTGGAGCTGGATGTCGGAACTTGATGTAGAATCTCGATCTCGTCAGGTGCTGTCGTCGAATCTACTGCGTTGAGGTGAACGAGGTTTAATTGTGAGCTTCGGAAATCGGTATAGATATCATAATTCCATGGTCCCAGGTCATATAATGCCCCCTACCACGATGTCCTCTAGACTGGCCAGATGACCTTCACAGCCTAAATGACGACTCCTACGACTACTACCGATCAAGTAGCGGTACTGCATCAGAATTATTTTGGAACACGTAATATAAATTAGTATGTGCCGGAAAACATTTAAAATAACAAGGGATCCATCCCAATGCAATATGTAGCTCAACATGTCAATCCAGTGTCTCGAGGGCTTAAAACACCCGTCCACCAAGTACAGATTGGTCGGCAATGTACGCCAATGTAGGGAAGGAGGGTGCTGGCAAGCTGTAGGGCAGAGTTTGACTTATTCATTAATAATTTTTCTCATCTTAGGCTGTACTAAATTTAGTTTTTTTATTCAGTTCCTAAGCGTTGTTATCTCAAAACTTCGTTAACAATTTCTCACAAAATGAAAGATTTAAGCATTCTTTATTTCTAGTATATCCTGCAATGTTCTGAACTGCACATTTTACAAAAAAAGGTGCTTTTATTATCATAGTTACTGTATCACTACTTCAACATTTGTTACAATGCATTATCGTCAAGCATATATGTAATAATTTATGTAAGGAAACTTGGGATGATTATAAATAACAATATTACAGGCCCTGCTGAAGTTAGTAAACTGATAATATTTCGGGAGTTATCAGAAGGCAGACTTATCATCTTCCTTCTCTGACCACCTAGCTCCCACAAATGCTCTAAGAATTTAAACGTGTATAAATGTGGGCAGTAACTAAGCAAGAAGACACTGTACGTTACAATCGGGGATAATTGTAATTACATTTTTAATTTAGTTTTTTAGATTTTCCAGATAATTTTGATACATCACATGTTAGAAGCATACACATTTAATAAGTTTTTTATAGAAATGAACCATAAGACTCTATCTTTGATTGTTTTTATATCCTTTACTTTCTCATTTTCCGAAAGGTTTATTTTGCAGTTGTTTGAGCAACGAGAACTATCATACCTCTATTTAGTTAGATACTAAAATTCTTTTAAATATATGTGAAACTACGTCTCGTTTTTCCTAAAATCACAAAAGGAATATACTTTAATGTAGCTAAGTAATAACACAGTTATTAACACAAGTAAATTAAAGCAATTATATATAATGAAATGTTAATTTTATATTATTTTAAAACTAGAATTTGCGGAGTAACTACAATGGTGACTAAGTTTAAACTGTTAGCATAAACGTGGTATTTACAAGAACTACCCTTTTGTAAAAAAGGTTGTACAGTACACTAAAGGTATTATATATTCTTCTTATTTTACCATACTTTAACTAACTCATAGTTCAAAAATCAGTAACAACAGAAAAAGATTTTTTATAGTAGTGGATTGTTCTCTTAAATTATAGTCTGATATATGGGCTGTTTTAGAGCACCCTGCCGCAATTTACTGTGGTTGGGCATTTTGACATAGAGCAATGCAATAATCTGTAACTCTCAATCTTGATCAAAATATCTTAAAACTTGTACTAATAACAGGGATTTTTTGGACATTATTTAAGTTTTACCTTATTTCCGATGCAATATTTTTTGTACTAAAATTTGCAAATATTGATTTAGTTTTTTGGGAAATAGTACCATTTAAGCTTTCCACCGTTATATCATATGACCATATTTGCAAGTTTTCATACAGTACCAAATAATTTTATATTCGAATACTTTGCAACCACTTGCCCAAACATTTTTAATGAGAACATAGGTCGTGCAGCACGCCAATAAGACTTTGTTAAAAAGAACATCTTTCTAATCTAAACTTCATTACTATATATTCTAGTCGATAAGTTATTTGAAATATTTTATTTTAAGTAGATTCAATAATTTTTACGAGGAATTATTAAAATATAAATAACAATATATTAAATTTAGTGAAATATATGTGACAGCCTGATAAAGTACTAAAAATACAATAATACAAAATATAACATTAATAAAAAGTCATTACATTATAACTAATTAAAAAGCCCTATTAATGGGATAGACAGGTGAATATTTACACAAGATCTATACATCGTTTTTAATTATAGGTAGAAACCTTAAAACAATGGTACATATTTAATTGTTTTTAATCCATGCATCATTACCAACTGTTGTGTTGCATTCCTTACATCAATAAAATTTTGTGTCTTATTATTTTGACTTATTTGTTCAACTTAATTGGAAATCCCTTATTAATTTATCATTTTAGAAATCTTTAAATGTTTTCAGTATATAATATTGGGATATTAGTCACTTATAATAAATTTGGGATTCATAAGGTACATAAGATTTTCCTAGTAACGCATATTTTCGAAGGCATAATTAGTTATCAGTAATCGAACTAAGTTAATGAAATTCACAACATTTTTAATTATTTTGATACGTTTTGATTAAATAAATACATAATAAATTCCTTATTAGTTTGGAAAAGGTACACCAATTAAATTATTCTAAATGGACAATTCCTACATAGTCAGTTACAAATTTACCCATAAACACTGAGTACCAAAGGGCTAGTGGATTAATACCGGGTTGATTAGATCTCTGTGTACACGAATAACAAGTGATTTATGCCGCATCGATGCCACAATCAGTGATTAAACACAAAATGGCACTTGATTAATGACACGATTATTTACACAGCCTGTTACCATATTGATGAGAGCGCGTATATATTCCTGGATTCAATAATCCCTTTCAAAATATATCTCAGTTGGAATTTCAGCATGTTATGCTATTTTATACATTGAGGTTTGAGGTTTAATTTTAATTATACTACAATTTCATACAATGAGGTGATATACCGAGTGTTCAAAAGTGTAGGTTGCAATGAATCTTGGAATCTATTAGAGATACAGTACTGACTAAAGGGAAAAAAGTTTGCATAATAACAAGACCAACACATTAATGTGTTTAAGTTAGTTATTAGTTGCGTAATTCACTCGCTGAGCTCAAAATACAGTTTTTGGTTATAAATATTAACCGTCACAACTCTCTGACGGTTGACATTATTAACTTCAATGGAAAAATATGCATGATTTTTTAAATTTTTTTAAACAAAACATGACAAGTTTAGTCGAGACCTGAAACTTAGAGGGAGCAGGATTGTAATCAATTTTAAATCAAACAATCTAATTTTTACTTTTATTGGTTAAAAAAATTAAATTTATGTTATAAATTCTTGTGGGAGTCAAGGAATATTTCAAAAAACGTTTTTTATGTTTGGTTGAAGGGAATTTCTATTTTTATATTCCGGTAGTTGATCCATTTAGTATTCGCTCTTATTACGTCTAAGTTCCCTTTATTGTGCATACAATTTGCAACACCCGCTATGCTATATTATTTTATTTAAAATTTATTTGCGAAGAAGATAGAAGTCTACGATAAATATAATACTATTCATATTATTGCTTCATATTTTCTTGTTGCAGAGATTTTGAAAGTTTTCACTAAATTCAGTATGAATTTTCCTAGTCCACCGGTCATTGCATTTAAAATATTGTGTAGAAACAAATATCTATATACAGACGGCTATAGTAAAATAGCTATAACATAGAAATATATTTTACAGCTCGATTGGTAGTCTTCGTTAACATAGTTGAAGGAGGTGAATTTTCATTCATCCCCAATCCTTAGCACTCGAAATGATTGGTAATAGCTAATGTACTATCCCTAATATTATTTATCCAGTGATATTTCCAAATACATCCAAGTATTAGCCATAGCATTTGATATATATATATATATATATATATATATATATATATATATATATATATATATATAAAACTTAAACATATCAAAAGGAAATTAGATTTTATTATACTTTCATGTTATTAAAAGAATTGTAAATATTAAATAAGTCTAGAATAATGAATAAGGCTATAAATGGATAAATGGACGACAAAGTTATAAGCTCAGTAAAAGTTTAAAACCTAATCAGCGTGTAGTACACCTCCTAAGTAAATATAAACGCTGTGGCAATTAAAACAACATTACAGTTACTTCCACTTGCCAGCAAGATTGGCAAGCTCCTTATTGGATCTCAATTAAAAGTTTAATTTTAATTTATAATTCATCAACAAACCTGTTAAGAGGTAAGATTGCAATTAAACTCTCAAAATATACGATCAAGGGCAGGCAAATTTAAACTATTTCAAAATAAATTTATTCATCATACCTCGAGAAAAAATATTATATTTATTTATTAAAATTTGCACTGATGTCATAAATATATCGGCAAATAATAAGTAATGAGCATATCACTTCGTTTGTTTGACTGAGAATCAACAAATATATTTACAATAGTCTTGTAGGTACACACGAATGTCAAAGGGAAACTAGCAGAATAAATACTCGTGTGGACCAACTGAGTAAAATCATATAATAAACATTGTAGGATATTGATGCATCTTGCTAAAGTATACTCGTGATATCTCGAGAGATATTTCATTCGTAGGCTCAAATGAGTTGAAGAATGGTGCATATCCATGGAAATTTTCTGATCCTAATTATAACCTGTTAACTGGAGGGTTCCAAACGTGTCTTTACTGTATAATTGTCTGGCTTTCTACACAAATCACGTGAATAAACTTCCATATTGGCTGGAACTTATGCATGAAACCTCAATGAATACGGATTGGCGAACCTTGTTTATACCGGGGTTCTTAAAAGTCCCAACGCCCTGTTAACTTTTATATGAATAGAGATGGAGTAATTTACTTTAGCAGTTGTTAATATGACCAAATAAGGAGTGTTGATGTATTTTTGATTCCTCCCCCCAAGTGGAGCATTTTAGCGTATGTCAAAAATTAAAATAGAAACCCCTAGTAAATGATATCAAATTTGATAGGTGTTATAAAAATAAGAATAACGGCAATAACCACAGGTCTCTAACGTTATTATATTTCAATTTTGTGGGAAATTCAAGGTTGAAGCTTGGGTTTTGTAAAAGAATTAAAACTGTATCTAAAATGTCTTTACGTCGGAAGCTCGATAAAAATTTAAGTCGATAAGCTAATTTTAGAAACCGTAATCAAAAAAAAAAAACCCAATAACTCGTGGCAAATAAAAATATCTATAGAATATCCCATCAAATTACTTACCTAAAAGTTTGTGTAGGAAATCACTTTATTGTACGTGTTTGTAATAAATAGTTTGATCGGTCAATAAAACCTAAAAATCGGAGAACATTTAAAACTCTCATGTAATTTATTTTATAAAACCTACAGCCAGTGGGCCTTTATAATCTGTTCCTTTTGCGATATCCGATAATAACTCAACCTTAGGAGTGAGAAATAAGCATTGAGACAGTCCTCTAAGATATACTATACATTCTTGTCATAATTTTTGGTTCTAAGATAAATAAAATACAAATTTTTAAAACGCTCTATAATTATTTTATTCAGTTTAAAATTAGGTGTTTTCTTTAAAAATGTTTACTATACCATATATTTAAATATATTGTATGTATATAGATTTAAATATTTTTATTTTTTAATTAAATTCATTGTCTGTAGCATCTGTCTGAAGTAGTCTTTAATACTATGAATAATTTTAAATATAATCACATTCGTCACTTCAATCGGAATTTCAAAGACCGATATAAATTAGAATAGCATTAGCGAGATTTTTACAACATATGTCAATCACACTCGTTATACCGTAAAGCAAACCACCAACACGAGATCATTAATTCTCGCCCGTGACGTTTCTCAGCTGCGGCAAACCCAGATCGTTAACGAAAAACTTCATCTCAAAATAGGGATCAGGTACCCTGTTAACCCTTGGAGTTCTTTATGACAAGCTTTTCCCCTTCGTTATCTAATATCACTTTGTAAAAATCATTCCTTTAATATGATGTATAATTTAAATGTAATAATAACTATTATGGAGTAGCATTATTTTCCTTTACTAGACACCGTTATGTTATGATATCTTTGTTCAATAACATCAGTAAATAACATAGTCTCTAATATCCTTTTATACAATGAATATTTTTATCCTCACTGCAATGGGAATTTCAATGCACAGATCTGCTTTCTACTAGTAAATTGTAGGAGTACGACACACCCCTTGTCACATAACATGCACCTTCAGATGTGTACGGAAATACTTTTACTAGAAAATTCATTCTTGTCTCTAGATATCGTGTGGGCAGATATACAGACAGATATTCGTACGAGGAAGAAAATTATCATAACCCAAATTCCAGGATTGAACATTCACCATTATATACAACATTTTTGTCTCTGTAGAAATGAAGTTTCTTACAAAGTTATATCCTATAGATGGAAAATTTCTTAAAATATCTTGCCTAATAAATACACCTAAATATATTAATTTATTATGTTTATATATCAGTAAGTAAATATTATAAACTATAATGAGTTAGGGAGAGCACTCCATCGTACGAGTGCGGCCTAATTAGATCCTTGTCGGAGATATTGAACATAGACTTTGTACTGAATATAATTTTAAAGTTTTACTCTATAAATAAAAACATTATATTTCTCATATAGATTTATTCTATAGGTTTTAAAAATTATTTATTCTTTTCTATTGTCGTTGCCTATCGTTAATTACCCATAAGACCAATGTACAAAGTAACTGACGCTCAGATAAATCCAATGTATTAACATGCACTATAAAAAGACTCCGACTTATTTCGAGCTTCGCTAAAGCTCTGAAATCTAGATTAAAGGTGTCGTTGACGTATGTTTATGTCCACCAGTATGTATGTATGTTTTTCTTTAATCCAGAGTTATATTCCAGACACAATGTCAAGAACGAGAACCTGTTTCAAGTTCATACTGTTCAATATTTCAAGTTTTTAATATTAAAGTTGGATTTATACCAGAGTCTCAATAGATTTTCCAAAGGATTTATGTTCTTTGTCTTTACGTCACTTGTGCAATCTGTATTAAAAGGTATATAGTAACATCGTGTTTGCAATCTGTATTACACAACTAGTAAATTAAAATTAAATTTACTTTTTTGTAATACTTAAAAGCAAATAAATTATTCTGCTTATTTAGAGAGCTTAATCCGAAAGTTCATCTAAAGCGCTTACCTGTTATTTAAGTATGGATTGTATTTCCTACATATTTTCTTTGCCTTCTTCGAATTTAATAATAATTCGCAAAATGTTTCCAGTTCTTCTCGCCTGCATTTAGCCAGATTTCCCGTAAATGGTCCTTACTAACACCTTATATTTAGTTACGATTCACTTTTATGGATAAGATATCATATATTTTTTTACTCATTTAATACTTTATTAAATAATGTTACAAACATTGTTTTTGTTAGTCTTCTTGTAAAAATCAATAATATAGCATTATAATCTTATAAAAGAGTGGGAAAGTGATTCAGAAAACGGGCCAGCCCCCCAAACAAAGGGTTTAATAGATGAATACGGTTGTTGGGAGGGGAGCGGTGAGTAGATTGGGTCGGTTTTCTTTGATTTGGCCGTACCGCCCCCTCCTTATCTAAGCGGTAGATAGGAGCTTTGACCCTTCTCCACCCGTCTATTGGGTTCTGGACTTCTCCACTTGAATGTTCTGGAAGCGCCAGTGGCCTTATAAAGAGCTAAAGAGACGCAGTGTTAAGTCATAAGTTGAGCTCCAGAAGTGAACATATGAAATGAAATAACTAGTGATAATACTCGTGACAGCTGGATTTGTGTTAATAATTAGTGACTGTGTCAGTGTTTAATAGACTCGTGTGTTAATAGATTATTAATTTGGTTAATAGAGGAAGGTAACATAATAAATTAGTTACAGGTAATAAGTTTTGTAAACAATTCGTTTATTTAATGCTAGCCTAATCTTAATTAAATATAATATTTTGATGTATTAAATTTGTAAGATTAATAAATATTTATCGGATTCAATATTCACAGAGTAATTCATTCAAGCATAAACGTAACAATATGATACATATTATGTAAGTCACGTAATCGTATTTTTGCAGACCCTAGCATCTGGTCCCGTGCTTATCAACATGGTCATATATTACAGATAGCATACAGGACACTCTAAATCAATTAGTCATGGGGCATCTCAAAACACAGTATTGGAAGGATTTAATCCAGTGATTACTGGTTACAGTAAATAATAAATCATTTATTTTACTTTGTTTCGTAAGTACATATATATATATATATATATAATATATATATATATATATATATATATATTATATATAAATTTATTTGCATTCATTCTAATTCTTTTACTAATAAAATAACATAGATATGTACGTTTTAGATAAGAGTTTTGAAAAAGTTACAGCCTGGAACCTACATGTTTTATTAGATACATGTGTTTCCTTGTAACATGTTAAAATGCTATACGATTCAATTAACCAATCAACAAAATTAAAATTATGTATTCAAAGTACAGGCTGAATCATCCCTCCCTCTGTGGACTGTAACTGCCTGATGTATTGCCCAGATTTGTGACATACATGGGATAGAGCAACGTGAGGTCAGTTTTACAGGAGTATTTCCAGAAGTACTGGAACCCTAAATGAATGTGATCTTACAGCATGGTCTTACTGACCACGGTTCTAGCAACAGCCCAGATCAGTGGATCAGTACGAAAATCACCACGTTGCCCAACTCTCTAGGGACAGTTTCCTGTATCAGACACGAGGATCATCAAGCCGCTATTTGTTCTTGAGGATTGCGGCCACCAAAAGTGTGTGCTAGACAGTTAGACACAGGTGGGTTACCACCAGGGTTCCTTCCTGCACCCCTTAATATAGGCTCTAGGCCTCCTTAGTGAGATTCTATAGCCATTGTTTTATTTATCATTATAGCATTTTACATAATGCTATTTATTGTTAATTTTTCTCTCACCTGAAAATAGTTGTACGATGCCATTTTATGCAGCGCGTCATCCCCATTTGAATGGAAAGAAGTATCGGATTACTCTGATCGAGCCCGTGCCTCGCTCCCGCAGCACCCTCTGTACATCGATTCATCGGGATAGTATGTCATGCTGAAATATATCTTTTCCAGATACCTCTTACCTAGAATAACTCCATCTATCTCATGTTCTACACCCAAAAAACAGGTGGTAGTGGGTAAAGGCCCCTTCCCTGTATAAACTCTATCCACCGGACTAATTACCGAAATCGTTGCGAACCTATGGTGGGGTATTGGAAGGCCAGTACTATATTTACACCTCCAAAGATGTAAGATGCACAAGAGTGACCAGCAACTTGACCTGCACTGCAGTTGAAACCTATAATAATAATAATAATAATAATTCCTTTATTGCAGTAAAAACAATTAACAAAATTGCATTGCAAGCGTCATTTTCAACATTTTTATTTTAAAATCTATAAAGTAAAACCTATCTTATCATAGGAACAGTTAATTCCACATACTCATGTGTGAACCTAACAATATATTGTATTTTGCATGTTTTGGATATCAGAAAAGGATAAATAGAATAATAATAATAATAAAATATTAATTTTCATCCCAGCGGCCCATCGTAAACTCCATCAACGGAGTATAATGCCTTTGACAACAAAAAGTGTCTTAATCGAGATTTGAATTGTTTGGGTTCATTAATTCGTTTGAGATCTCCAGGGAGCTTATATGATTAACTTGACACCCATTTGAGATGGCAAGTGTTCGAACATAGCCGTTCTAATGCTGTTCTGTCCTGAAATTGTTCCTGCCTCTGGTCTCGTACTGATGGACGTCCCTGCCCTGAACCAGTTCACATTTGAATCGGCAGTACACGGCAACGTCGAGAATATAGAAGCTGGGTAAGGTTTAGAAATCCAAGCTCCCTGAAGGCAATTTTACACGACTCTCTGGGTTTTAATTTCGAAATTATTCGAACAGCTTTCTTTTTGTGTTCTAAATACCTCTGTCAATATGTAATGTAGAACAGCTGCCCCATAGTCTCAAACCGTAGGTCAAATGTGGCAGTTTTTCAGTACATCAAACGAGCATAAATTTTGCTAAGATTGCGTAAGACATAAGTGCCTGAGGCATCCTTTGAGCAAACTCTGTCAATGTGATCGCTCCAGGTCAGTCCCCTGTCCAGGTACAATCCCCAGAAACTTGGTGGATTCGGCTTCATGTAAAGATAGCTTCATCCGCCATCACAATTGGTCTGTATTCGTCTTCTTGTTGACGGAGACAAAATTTTATTACGTTAGTTTTGGCATAGTTAGTTTTTAGATTTATGTTTAAAAAATATATATGCGTTTAGTTCAATAAAGGCTTTTATCTCAAGATCTTGTTTCGTACTTGATCTGATGCAGAGAGTCGTATCGTCCGCATATTGAATCACCTCTCCATTTTGAATTGATGAATTCAATCTGTTGACGTAAATGAGAAAAAAGTATGGGCCCCAAAATTGAACCCCTGGGGAACACCGTACTGCATTTTTACTTTGCCTGACAGGGTGTTCGCGATCTGCACACACTGCTCTCTCTGCCACTGAGGTATGACGAAAGCCATTTATGCGGCTGACCCCGAACACCACATGTCCATAACTGATGCAACAATGTTTCCATGATACACACAGTCAAAGGCCTTTGAAAGGTTGAGAAATATGCTGAGCACTTGTTTCTCGCCTGTCCAAGCAAGCCATCAACAACACAGTCAATGAGTTTTTGTTACAGAATCAATCGTCGATTGTTTTTTTCCTGAATCCGTACTGCTCAGGGTTAAGAAATTTCAAACTGTTCAAGAAAACCTTCAAGCCTTCTAATGAAAACCTTTTCGAAAATTTTGCTCATGACAGGAAGAATTGATACAGGAACGGTAATTACTTGCGATGCAAGGATCATCCTTTTTAAAGATCGAACCACTCTTGCTGTCTTCAAAGCTGAAGGAAAAACACCTTGGGCGAAGGACAGATTTATCAATTTAGTAAGTGGTGTCAAAATTTGCTTGAAGCAACGCTTGATCAGCCACACGGACATTCCGTTGATGTCGCTGGACTTCTTCGGCTTGAGGTCTCTCAAGACGACTGCCATCTCCACCTCCCCGCCCCACAGGAAACAGAACCATGGAAGAGACCGGTTCTCACTACTACATTTTCTACAAGATTGTCACAACTGAAAGATGTGCTTGGTACAGCCACAGTCGAAAAAAAATATTAAATTCGCTAGCCACTAGAAGTGGGTCGTCTGTTAATTCACCGTTATTTTTTAGTTTCGGATTTGATTGTTTTGTGTTTATTTGTTTGTGATGTAACGCTCTTTATTACTTCCCACGCAATTTTGGAAAATTTTCTGCGTTCTCCAATTTTTGTTCAATATCTCGTGCTTTAGCAGCTTTTATTTCCTTGCGATAATTTTGTTTAAATATTCTATAAAAAAATTTGAAGTTTTCGTTATTTGATTTTAAATAAATTGAATGGTAAAATGTGAGCCTTTCTCTCAAGTAAGAGAATATCCTGAGTAATCCAGGCATTACTCACTTCCTATGAGAATCGCTCCTTTATCATTCTTATATGGGCAAGTAATATTTAGGTAATAATTAAGGCAGCCATTGCACGCAGTGAATGCTTCCTCTACTTTTTCAAAAGCATCCACAAATGGCCATGATTCTCTTTGAAGGAATCTGTTGAGAATTTTAATGTTTTCATTTTTTAAATCTCTTTTAAATTTATGCTGAAGAGGGTTTCGTAATTTAGGATTGAATTGTTTGATTACAGTCTCCTGTGCGAAATGGTCAGAAATGGCCGCGTCGAGAACAGTAACAGAGACGCCCGGAAAGTTTGTGATGACGTTGTCGATGGCCGTAACTTCGACCTGGCAGTCACTCGAGTTGGTGTGTTTCACGGACCAGACTAAGTCAAAAGAAGTGAGAACATCGCGGAAAACCGCTGGGTTTGAGGGTTGGTGTTGTCTAATACATCAATGTTGAAATCACCAGTAATTATGAATTTCAATGCCATGAAACGTAAAAACATTTAGAAGGGACTCGAATTGTTAAAAAAAATGTTGTGAAGCATCCGTTCCGGGGATCTATATACGCCAATTATTACAAGTTTTCTCCAGAAAAATTTAGACTAATTTGTATAACCTTCCGCTTCAAAGTTTCAACTCACTAGTGCGGTCAACTCTGAAGGGTTGGAATACCAGTTTTCGATTTGACAAAAATTGCCACACCTCCCCCTTTGTATTGGGTTCGATTAAATATCGTTGCCAATTGATAATTGTCAATTTCTGAACAGAGCAGCATTATTCAGGTGTGAAACCATGCTCAAGATAATGAAAATATCAGGTTGCAGTTCATCTGCCATGAGCGATAGCTCCTCAACTTTGTTGTGTGCTTTTTGATGCAACACTGAATGTGTTTGTAAAGAATTTTGAATTTTGTTGTTAAATTTTGATTAGGAATTTGAAAAATGTTTTTGAGTATCCAGTGCTGAATCCCTAGGTTACTGTCGTAGTCATTAGAGGTTGGAAAGTTTATTGTTTTTTTCACACTATTCTTTGTCGTCTTGATCGCGTCAGCAAAAGTCTCGTATGGGCAGCGTGCGAGGTTCGGTTACGCCACCGACGAAGACTTCCGGCCAGCAGAGGATTGTCTTCGGGTGTCTGTAGGAGGCGAAGACTGCGCTGCACCAGGAATGTGAACCACTCCTGCATGCATTGTATCAGGTGCCTTGCCAAGAGTTGCTTACTTTTGGTTTTTAAATGCATCACGTGTCCTTGTAAATGCACCCCTTCTAATAAGGTTGAAGTCTAACACCACTGCCCCCACTATGCCTAGCGCACAGTTCTTCAATATAGGCGTTGACTAGTTTTCGTCTCCTTATTTATTGGATGGTCTGTTGGCAGGTCGTGTCGGTGGGGCAGAGTTTAAGACAATCACCTTAGCAGTTTTTCAGCTTGGCAGTGATGCAGAGCTCCATATGCCTAAAATATTGTACTGCTGCTGCCCAGCTGCAAGATCCGTTGGTTCCCGCTATGAGAACATAGCAACTGCCAGGTGGAGCGGTAGCATCAGAATTCACGGTCTGCAGCTTTGCTCCCGGACTGCAGGATCCCTCCACTGTAGTATCCCTGGTCACCATGTTCTGAACTACTTCGGCAATATTTCGGCCATGGCTATCACCGTTTGATCCAAACCGTATGGAAAGGCAGTGATGCTTTTGTTTTAAAAACGGGTTGCTGAGCCTTCTTCCTCGGAGCTGTATTCGGTCGCCGCTCGAGTTTCGGTCCTTTAAAATTTTTATTTTTGTTTCCGCTTTCCTGGATATCAGTCTTTAGAGCAGCAAAACCTGTTTTATTTGGAGTGGTATTCCTTTACCACGCTGCAACCGTCCACTCGGATCCACCATCCTCCCCTCCACACTTGCCACACCTTGTCCCCCTCAGAGTCCGCAGCTCGGCCTCAAGGACTTCTACCGTGGTCCTCAGGTTGTTGATATCAGCACGGCCATTTACACACTGCTCTTCCATACATATAGCTGGCAAATTACACTGCGTCCCGAAGTCAGCCACCGACGCACGAGGTGTCATGACAGACTGAGTGGCGAGTTTACAACAAATATTTCGTCTGTGTACTGCAACAGTCGCTTATCGTTTTTCTATTGTATGGTCTATGACATGACGTAGTTGTTCTTTCAGTTCAGCAATCTTTTCCTGAAGAATGTTGTTTTCCTTTACCAGATTCTCTATAGTGGGTAGCTCAGGCTGTAGGGTAGAACGTAGAAGAGGTGTCCAGAATCGAATAATGTGGGGAGAGTGACACCACAGGCGTTGACATATCGGGTGCCACGGCAGACGTCGGGGCGGCGGGTGTCGAGGTAGATGTCGATACCCACGTGTGTCACAGTAGGCGTCCGTGGAACATGTCTGCGACGGTAAGGATGGCGAGACGGTGCGCGCAGCGACAAGCGGCAGCTGCAGGGCGCTCCAGCAGACGGTGAACGCTGCGGCATCGACAGTCGTCTCATAGTGACAGGGTGAGGCCCCGAGTGCTTGGCATTGGCTACTGTCATTGTCTTATAGCTGGAGTCCGTTTTTAATGAAGCACCGCAATATTTTTCTAGACAAATCCCATGATACATCTCCGTTTTTTAAAATTCTGTGTTGTCTGAATTTGTATTCATTGTACAATATACTCAAGGTTTCCCTCTTTTAGTTTCTTCAATTTTGAAAGACATTGAGTTGAATATAATGTAAGAATACTTTTGTTGATTTAACGAAATAAATAAATAAATTAGTAACAATAATAAATATTAAACAGATTTTAACAATACAAATTTAACAATAACACATTTTATAACAACGAATTTAACAATACCACATTTTACAATGTAACAGTAATAATTAAAATAATAACAGGCAATAATATTAACAATACGAAAAAAATAAAATAGAAAAAAGTAACGAATACAACTCAAATTAGATAAAATTCTTATTAGATTTAATAAAATAGTTCTTTTGGTTTTAAGCAAAAAGATAAGCTCGACACTAGATTCGATCCGTGTAGGCCGAGGTCGTAGGTACCAGCGCTTTATCCACTAGTCTACGAGTGCCTTGGAGAGAAGATGTAGGCACTAGTACATAAGTGTTGTGTATTCTGCAGAAAAACAAAGTGAAGGCACGTTGTAGGTTGCTCTGCAAGTTCAGGTTAGCACAATAGTGAGGTTATATGCAGAACACAGTACATACCGTCAATGTCCGTTTTAACTGCATTTTGTGCAATGTTTAAAGTGTCCGCAGTCTTATTAAACCATAATTCACATCAGAAACTAAGAGTTTAAAATTGTTCAATACAATAAAAATTAATTTAAATCGAGACATAAAAACTACGTGTAGTTTATTGCGCATGCCCTCAGAAAAAAAGGGTTGCGCAAGACCTATGTCCACATCCCCCTGTAGAAGGGATAAGATATATGAAGCTAGTTTTCAACTATATATCTCTAAAGATACAAGATACACAAATGCGTACTCTCCGTCAAGGTTGTACTGAACAGGGCTCTAAGATCATCCTCATCAGGATGCCTGCCTGCTTCGTTGCCCTTTTCACCGGAGAAAGTAGACTGTCTCTTAAGGCCTGGGATCATACCGCGCTTGTGTTTGGGAGTAGCAGCCACCAGTACTTCACGAGTGAAACAGTCAGACAGATAGCCAGGCAGAAATATCATTTTCAGACGCTATAAATAGTGAAAAGCTACGCTAAATATCAGATAGTGAATACATAGTAATCTTCTGTCGCCACTGTACTAAAATTGATTGAAAGAGCAACGACTTATAACACAATTTATTTTTGAACTGGATTATTAAAATTGTTATGTTGGCAAATTTGATACGACGTTTATAATTTGTATATTGAACAGGTATAAATTTACATATAATGTTCTGGATTTATGTAAAATGTTACAAAGTACAAAAATGTTAAAGCCCTGCTAGTTAAAGGACATTAAAGGTATTTTTATCATTTGAGAAATATGACCAGATTTTATTACCCGAGGCGTTGAGTAAGCAAGAAGTATGGATTAGCAACAGTTTCATCGAATTTTATTTCATTTCAGGACCTTTCTGATAGATAGGAATATTGATTAATATTATTATAGAGAAAGTTTAAGGCATTTCCGACACTTAGCAGAATAATGCTTTTAAATCAGAGATCAAGCACAATAAAAGGATAATATTGGATTAAGCACTTAAAACGTAAAATTCTTATAATATGTATCACGAATATTCTACAACGGAGCAATGAATGCCACCTGGTCCTGAATTTTCTGTAGTAATTGCTTCATCTTCCGTGTTTACTGTAACAGTATCCGTAGAGGTAAAGTTACGAGTATCGAAATATATCAGGAACACGTATAAGATTAGGTCACAAAAATGGAATAGGATACGTGCTAAAAGAAGTAACATTATTTCCCCCACATTTTAACGATTTTTTTAATTTCATTACATTCTACTAAAAAATAATAGTAATCATTTTGAATAATGCGTTAAAATTAAAATATGTGGCATAAGAAATGGATAACCGTTAGATAAATAATCATTAATATTGGCACTCACTTTTTTTGTTTTCTTTACAATCGTATTTTCATAAATAATAAAATTTAATTAGACATCTATATTACAAACTGAACGCTATTATATGAGCATAATGAATGTAAAGAACAACATTATTATCTTTTCAGTACATTCTAAAATTATAGTTAAAATTATTACATTAATATAATAATTAACATAATTGATTAATAGCATTTCGAGGTGTTAAATGCAAGGCAGTAATTACAAACCTATTTTTATTTTACTTTTCATGGAACATTGCCTGCAATTTTTCTACTAATCTACATTTATAGTATTTACTTAGATTTAAGATTCTACATATTGTTAGCTAATAGAATTGATGTATTTTACATGTTGTACAACATTAATTTAGTATATTCAAATACTTTTTTGTAACTGTTTCCTTAATTTTATTTAATAATGAAAACACAATTACAAAAATATGTGTTTTGCATTTAGCGAAGCACAAAATGAATTGGTTACCTCATTATACGTAAAGCATACACACGGTTATGTAACTATATATTTTTACACATGTACTAATGGAAATTGTTCTTATTACAAATAATGTATCACTTTTAAATTTAAAAAGAATTGGATTTACCCATTCTCAGCTCAAAAGCAATGTAAACTGTAATACTGTAACACCACGGGTCTGCAGTCTTTCTGCTAAAACACAGCTAATTTGTAATGAATTACTTCATATTTACGTCGATGAGTTACAGTGTGTCCTTTCCTGCGAAGATTAAAGTCCATAGATTGTAATAATCAGTTGGCATCTACATATTTCGATGTGTTCTAAAATTATCTATCACTTAAGCGTCAATGTAATGATAACACACAAATTTACTATGTTTAAAACACATTAGACGCATTTCTAAAAGAGAGTTTTAACTTAATTTTAAACTTATATTTACCACCACTATAAGAACGTAGTTGCACTTAAAATCCATTAGTTTGAGTGATACTTCAATCGAAACCAAATAGCGAGTTGTTGCAACCCAAAACGTGACTTGGGTTGAGATCTTCTGTTTCACCGATCTGTAATATTTTATGAGGCCTTTTTCACTTACCAAGGGTGTTTTATTTGGTCTCTAAATAAAGGCACTAAAGATATGTTAAAGTTTTACTGGATAATAATATGAGTTAGGTGGTAGAAACGAGCTTTCATTATATACTCTCGTTATTATCTTGATTGATTTGTTTAGTAGTAAAATGTTATCCTAGTAATAAATACAAGTAGCTAAAACTTTTAAGGGAAATATTTATTCATGAAATTATAATTTAATTAAGTTTTATACATAATCACGAATTTATCCTAAACCAGCAATAATACTGCAATCGAATCTAACACACAAATATATAACGAGTGATGTAACAAAAGTTTCTACAAATTATTATGTTAGGCTTTATAGTAACTAATTGATCAGCATACACGCTCCTGTTATGGCTCTATCCTCCAAGGACCAAACTAAGTTTATAAACCTGATGCATTAAGGTGCCTACCACAGTAAACGTATTACATAACCTAAACTGAGTCTTAGGGCCTCCTATCGTAAAAATACTTATGGTGCACCTATATTAGAAAACTTTATAGTGTATATAGTGTGTAGATAGTGAAATAATATTAAATCATAAAATAAATTAAACTTAATAGTATATTTACCCTGTATGGATATTAAATTAAAACAATTATTTCAGATATTTATTTCAATTATCAAATTAAAATAATTTTCATTTAATCTGTATACATAACTAAATTTATTATTAAACGCAATAAAGGCCCTCCAGGCAAGGTGTTTCTTATCTATAAAATAACATTTCAAATAAACTGCGATTGTTTGAAAATTGTATTGCGATAAACATCTACATTATACCAACTTTATAGAAGGTAAACAATATTGAGTTAAACAGTTTCTAAAACATTAACAATAACTCGCATATTTGTAGCAAGTATTCAACGAAGAGATCACCTTAATGAGAATATAAACATATACATTTTTATTATTTCATATTCAGAAATCGGATTATACTGATTCCATGAACTAATACGACCACCGACAGTGTGTTTAAATTAATATTGACCGTGATCATGTGACGACGTGTATGCGCATAAGGATTGCCTGTTTAGTCATTTTATCACATCTTAAAAATAAGTTTTAATCGCTAATATCAGAAAAAAAATATTTGTCTAATTTCTTTAACAATCCGAAGTCCGAATAAGTTTGCAATGGAGAGAAAAATTGGAAACGTTTCCTGGAATATGTAACAATATTGTGAAAATAGAATAATTTTCACGACACATTATCCAAATACAACTGCCAGGAAACAGTTGTGTATATATGAATAATTGTAAAATACATTAAGTGTACTAGAATATTCGTGTAATGTAGTTTGGAAAGACATGATTGCCACAGAAACTATATTTTGCACAAAAGACGTACGTATATAAACCACCTAATGTATTATGAATCCTATTTAAAAGGTTATATAAAACCCGTCTTTTTTAACAATGCTGTGAAAATTTGCACATAAGGTACTCAAAACTGGCACATTATGTTAATATTTTTATTGCGACTTATAGAAAACGGTTGATTGACATAATTATACCTCAACGAGCCATTAATTTAAAGACTACAAACAAAAAATTTCGGAACTGGGCGCTATTTATCGAAGTATTTTTTCTAAGTAAACAATTAATTACAAGTATTATATATTTTGAAATGTACTAAATTGTAATGCATCAAGTGCTTTTATTACGTATGCCATCATGAAGAAAGTAATGATTCTTTTTAATTTGGAAATTATGATACAAGGCAATTGTTTAATTAATAATTGATTTCATCACGTTCATTATTTATTATTTGCCAATGTATTAAATTGCTTACTAATAGTTTTTAAAATAATTTTCCTCCGAACCCCTTAAAAGAATATAAAAATGTTGCATATTTTTTGGATAAACTCTATTAACGTAACTTTTAAATATAGCACATTATATTACGTATATTTATCATGCTTTAATACTTAGATAAAGTTACACGTCTGAGTGTTCTATAAAAATGGTGAAATATTATATTGAAATAGTTCAAATATAAAATAAAATTCTTATACAAGACTTTCATAACGACGATCTCGTTGGCATTCATATTTGGTAGAATTGTAATTAACTCACAACGTATACTTAATTTTATTTAAGGTTAGAAAGATTAAATCACAATTAAATCAGAGTCTGGAATAGCTTAATTACCTTATGTAATGCTATACTTGATATAGTTCTCTTGGAAAACCAGTTTTGTTGTAAAAGATGTGTGGCATGTCATACATGATTAACTAAACCAATAAGTCAATGTTTTTTTTCCTGGATATTAGTTAATGCAATGTACCGTTATATATCCTTCCTTACTTAGTTTACAACAAGTAAATCTAATTGATCATATATTGGATTTAAAAATGGCAGGTTTTAATCATTTAAATGTATTTTATTAGTAGTAATAAAATTTAACTGAACGTATTTTTTACAAAAATTTGAAAGGGATATCCAGTAGCATTTACCTCATTTGCTTAAAGTAAAATAATTGTTGAAATTATAGGAAATGTGCTTAAATATATGCTGGGAAATTGATTCTATAATAATCACTTCTTGCTGATTCTTAAGCCATGATATATTTTTTCTTCAGAATCTGGTTAATTATGAGGGAGTTATCTACACTAATAAAACGTTTTTGTCTAGACCTGACTTGGATATTTTAAACACTGAAATGCAGTTCTAAGAATAGACATTGCATTATAGTTATTATTTAATTACAGTATCTGGTATTATTTAGAATATAACACTGTGTTGGAAATAGTTAACAAAAATGTTACTCTCCAAACGATAACTCAACAATGACTTGATATCTATAACCTATATTTTTATGAAGCTTCATTTATGTACAGTGAATATTGAGTGCGATGTTCTGGATATGGATACCACTGATTGCAATTTGGTTGAGCTTAGCGAACATTATATTTTTGTCTTTGCAAATCATAAATTCAGAGATATTTAGTCGTTTTATAGATAGATATTCTCAATAACTATGGGAAGTAAAATTGTGTAATTGTAAGAAATTTAGTAGTACTGTAATCGATTAACTATGAATTTGCTGAGAAAATCTCAATTGTCCTGTAGCCTTGTAAGGTAATTGTTTTAGTTTCCGGAGCTTCACTTGCATTCCTACAACAGACAATCAAAGTAGCTTTTTACCTAAGATAACTTTAACAATACTTTAATTTTAGTACAATTTATATAGAAAAATAGACTATACTAATATGACAATTATAATTAGTACAATGTTTCTGGCTTTTGTAAGAAAATTATAACAGATTTTTGATATGGAGAAATAGAGGTTACACGAATAAGAATCGGCTCACCAAATGAGGGTAATCTACTGTTAACGATTATGTTTTGCACTAATACACTTTTATTTTTTATTATGACTAACGATGAACAGGGTTACTATTCTGGTAGATAATGAATCTAGTCTTTAGCTTTGACTTCGTATTATCATTTGTTTCGGGTAGATATGTGCGGTCATGTCTACTTTGACACAGTAACGGGTCTGAATATGTCTAACGTAATAATTGGTAACCAAGAAGAGGTGTCATGGCAACCCACATCGTATTCCCAGGACTTCATAATTGGCTTCAGCCAGAAGAAAAAAAACCCAATAAATGCTATGTTAATTTGTTTTTGTGATATTGATTCTTGTAATAACTTGATTTATGATTTTGTGTCGTAAGTTTCTCAATTTAACTAGTGATGGAATGTTTTTTCTGTCTTATAACAACTTTATATGTACTGTAACTTAAACTGTAGAGGTTTTGTAAAACAATTCAAAATTTATTCCGCCACAAAGTTTAATATAGTAACGTAGGATACCCCTAGTTCACACAATTCTTCATAATTTATAAGACTTTTTTAAATAAGCTGTTACTTGCTAGGGATTCTTTCCTATTTACATTTTTTTTGTTCTCTTAGGACAAGAAGCTTATAAATTGCACTTAATCCTCTAAGAACCATTGCGTTTGCTTTCAGAGTGATAGAATATTCAGTATGGGTAAAGTTAGGGAGTAGGGGCCGCCTCCTATCGAGATCCATGAGGAAGAATTAGGGCACTACATCTCAAAGTCATTACGGAAGAAGGGAGGCCAGCTGTGAACCAGCCTCTCCAGTCAAAGTAGGCAGGGGGTGGCACATCCTTGTTGAGGTTAATAAGAGTCTCTGAGGTAAGGGAACAAACCCCACCAACTCCAACACCCATCTTCCACAGTAGACTAGACCTATCGAATTGCCCATGAACCCCAGAGTCTCCTGTTTCCATTACAGATTGCAGACAATTTTTTCAACCTAAAGATATATAAGAAGGAGAAACCTTTTCTTAGATTACATATCAGTTGATGTTAAATTTAATGTTGAATAAACCTTAATACTGTTTCATTTAATAATAGTTTATGTCACTAAACTGCATAGTTGTAATTTCTATACAACCGTGGGAAAGCAACTCAGATAAAGCATATACACACTATTTACGTTGAAAGGTCTATATAGTTCGGTTATGTAATAATGAATACACAAAATCGGCTTTCAGAATTTAGAATCATGGACAAGTGAGCAAGGAAGTAATGGTGTTACAAAAGCCGCTCAGCTGTAAACAGATTATGTCTGATGAGCTTGTAGCGTCAGGATATGATGTTGCCTTATTTACCTTATAAATCTGTTTAATCCTCTCATTTGTAATAAGATGCTGTTACCGTTCTAATTGCATTTAATGTTTAAATAAATCATTACAATTCCTTAGCATTAAAGATAAACAAATTGAAGTGATTAATATTTTTATTTAAGAGTTTATATACTTTAAATGTCATTATAACGGATTAAGTCCACGATTTTCATCATTACACATTATATTGTACACGGAATTAAATATTTATATTGATGTAGCATACAAAATATCGTATTCAATTAATTAGTCTGAGAGTCGGAAGTCAGTTCGCATGGAATAAGCACAAAACGTAGTTTTCGTACAATAAATAGAGAATTTTCTCCTAAAAAGCAACTAACCTTCTCCCTTAGTATGCTTGTGGTGTTTACAATCGGTGTACATCAAAAGGGTTTTTTGATTTTAAGTGTTATAGTTTAATTTTTGGCGTTGTGACGTTACAAATGAACTAATATTTTGCTAAATTCTTAGATATCAAATTATAATTTATTTAAGAAGATATTGTATGGTTTTAAATGCCGACCATATCCATAAATATAAAGGCCACAGTAAAATTACTGTCCAAAGTTAGAGGTATAAATATTTTAAGTACAAGCAAATAGAAGACGCTGATTACGTATATTTAAAGTTAAACATTGAATAAGAAGCATGACATTTTATACGTATTTACAATATGTTACTAACTCCACATTAAAGTGTCAGATTCATATTAGTGTAACGAATAGTCAAATAAATCCTAAATAAACATTTGTTTAAATGGTTTACATTTGTATATCTAGAAGTTATTTATATTTTACTTTATGGTTAAATATCTGAACACGTGTGTGGCAATAGCATAGTTTTAAAATGGTTTTAGTAGACTATTCGTTATACCAATATACATATTAATGTTTTCTTAATATAAGGAAATAAAAAAGAATCCTCCTAATTAATAAAAATATTAATAAAATAATGTTCAAGTTTATTTAAATCAGCAATGATTTCTGATGCTCTTATATGTGATCTTAAATCACGATGTTAATGCCTTATAAACTTCTTTAGAGTAGCTAAAATGTACAGTTATACGCAAAATTTCAAAATGGGATGTACCATAGTTCACCAGTATTAAGACAATATTATACATTATATAGACAAAAAATAAAATGCGTAAAAATAACATTATGAGTAATCCAGTTAAATTAATCTCTAAATAACAAACTTTGGTAAATTAAGACTAACACTTTACCTTCAGATTTACCATAAGCTGTTTGCCAATCCTCCAGGGAAGGTAAAATACTTCTAATCTTCTTTTAATTACCGAATGTGTATTTTGACTTAGGAAGTTTATAGTCTGATTATATTAAAACTTTAAGCAATTGATCATAGTATCGTCATTAATAGTTTTCATTAGTTCCGTAAAATAAATGTCTTTATAAAAAGTTTGTTAATTCACAAATATAATTTGTTTATATTTACATGAAACTTCTATATTTATTGCTACTACATTATATGTACAAATAACTTTCCCCCGAAATCGCACGTGTAATAATCACCGTTTAAAATTATCAGTGAATAACCTATAAATTCCGGAGGACTTTAGGCTAAATATGAAAGATCAATCTTTCATCTTGATGGCCATGGATTGCTGGCACTTTTTAAGTCGATTAATTTGTTCACACGTCAAATTCATATTACACAGGAATTGGTACAATTTGGCATAGCGGTCACTTTGTAACGACCCTTATTAGTCCTTGTCCTTAATCCTCACCCTTCCTAATAGAAACACTGTTTACCAGAGTGCAGATTCCCTTATTGCCCCTGACCTTTTTATTTTCCGCCTTCCGCTATTACCGACGTCCTGTTGTTCCTAACTTATCATATCTTAGCGTCTCTTCCCACGGCCCTACGTCTAGCTCTACACCCTTCGTTTTCTCTCCGAAATTAAATCTTTATTTCCGCTACACCTAAAACATCTCCTCTACTCGCCTCCTATCCGTAAACAACCAGCGTCGTCCTAATTTCCCCTGCGTCGTGGCCTAGTTTCACGTACCTCTTTTACCCTGACCTTTGCCCGCACCCTAGCGGTCGTCCATGTTTCCGCTTACCATTACACCTTTCCTGCCCTTGTGTCCTACTAATTGTTTTAGACGTCGCCTTCAGGTAGAGCAGCTCATTCGTTCTTGGGAGTTCACTACGGATACAGCGCTCATTCGTCCCTGGGAGTTCACCACTTATACAGCGCTCATTCGTTCCTGGGAATCAGTTGTGGACACCAAACCACAACTGTCTGCTATTAATCCTCTTACACCGGATGAAGAACACATACCAAAACAGTTCTTAGATGAAGAGTTGACTCTGCTGGCTGAATCATCTGGGCGTAAAACGTTAGTAACTCATCAGATTTGTCTGAAAACTTCCCAGCCAATCAAGCAACGCTACTATCCACAAAACGGCTAAGCAAGACATCATAGATAAGGAAGTAGACTATATGCTCAAAAACAACGTTATGGAAACTTCCTCTAGTCCTTGGATTTCACCGGTGTTCTTGGTCAAGAAACCGTCCGGAAAATATAGATTTTGTGGTGATGTTCGTCGTGTGAATGAAGTTTATACTAAGGCTGACTACCCATTCCCAAAAGAGTCACCCGACACTTCGTCCGGTTTCAAAGAACCTCAGCCAAGCTAGGCATTAAGACTCCCCCCAGAGTTAAGGACATCGTTACCTCCGACGTTTCAGCTCCTTCCGTACGAGGAATCGAGCCTCTTACAGAAAGGGAAATGGATGTGGATCCTCCACCACCTGATCCACCCGTTCATCGTGGTACGTCCCCCGCAAGATCTTCCAAGCACTCCTGCAAGAAAGATCCTACCTTTCCTGCCCTTGTGGCCTACTAATCCGTTTTGGACGTCACCTTCAGGTAGAACAGCTCATTCGTCCCTGGGAGTTCACTACGGATACAGCGCTCATTGGTTCCTGGGAGACCACCACAGGAAGCTCCACGTTCGTCAGAGACCGACCACGCTTCGCAACTCTCAGGGAAGAAAATCGCCCTGCGCTAGAGAAATCCAAGCACCTCTTCGTCTTCCCCCGCTAGAGCAATTCAAACAGAACCATTCGTCTTGCGCTAGAGAAATCCGAGCGCCTCTTCGTCTTCCCCTGCTGGAGCAATCCAAGCGGAACCTTTCGCTCTGCGCTAGAGAAATCCGATCGCTCTTCGACTTCCACCGCTAGAGCAATCCAAGCGGAATCTTTCGCCCTGCGCTAGAGAAATCCGATCGCCTCTATATTCTCACCTACTAGAGTAATCCAAACGGAAACTTTCGTCCTACGCTAGAGCAATCTTAGTTCTTTTGCTAGACTCTTTCCCAACGCTTCTGTTCCCAAATTAATACTGTCCACACTCCTCCTCATACCCTACTTGGGGCCTGGGCTGTGATGATACCGAGCATTCGTAATGAGCCCCCTTAGGTTGACTCTGTTCTCAATTTCCTTTGGTTTCTCCATTCTAACTACCTTCTCCCGACACCAGGAATACTTCACCCCATTGCATGACTGAGACTGGTAGGGTCAGTTACGTTACATCGAAAAGTCGTTACATCATAAGATGTAACCAATGGTAACCAAGGAAAAGCCGAGCATTATCATTTTATTCTTCTTATCAATTGGTATATTTTTACTATAGTACCCTTGATGGATTAATGTAGCCTTTTGAGGTTTAATAATCAAGGTCTGTACTCAGTTTATTTACAAGTATATTTCTCAGGGATTTTATTTTTCCTATTATTGCTAACAAGTGTAATATATAACTGTTCACAAACGCTCAGTTCAGTGTATTGAGTGATACGCATCAATATTGACAAAATATTTATTTAAATAAATAATAGCTTAACAGTAGGTTCAAGAAAAAATAAGGTATACTGAGTTAATTATATTTGAGATATCGTGTGAGCAGTAAAACTTTTACTGTCCATCCAGTAATAAGTCTAATTGAATATTTGAATATTCAATTAAAAAAGGCAAACCTAATTTAATTTCTATAAATATTGATTCAGGAAAACTTCTAGTTGTGACTTGAATATTCACAACTTTCCGTCACTTAATTGTTCTTCAAATCCCACAAATACATTTTTAAAAATACCTTTAAAATAAAATCTAGAGTTAAATCGGTTGTTTCATAAAAAAAATTAGGTATTCATAATCCTTTTTACTGCGCAAGTGATAAATGCAGCTTCGAGTCCAGAAGAAGGAAATACTTTTGGTAACATCAATATTTGATGTACTCGTCGGTTAACGCTTGTAATTTGGATTTGATCAATTATAATATCTTTTTTAATTATCAAAGAAAAGATAACTAAAATATATATTTGTGGCTTAGAGCTTAGAAATTAATCTAAAAATGCAACTAATTTAGTTTTATTTCCATTACAAATTCCAAAAAAACTATTATTTAAATAAATATTGCTCCATTAATAATACAGAAAAGATTATAATTTTAATCCCCGATAACTCTCGAAACATAATCAGATTATAGACTTCGGCAAACTCTGTAATATTTTTCCTCCTCCCAAGTTTCCCTTTACACAATATATTCGTTATTAGTTTACTAAAATTTCGCCTTTATCCATTTTAAAGATTAGTTACAACAAAATTAAAAACAATAATAGCTTTACACCGGTTATCTTAATTTGGCAAAGAATATACATTCAATAAAGAATTCAGTATGCATTTAAAAATGTTATATATAATTATACATTGCGCAAACATTGATATCAGTCTCTCTATAAAAAAACACTAATAATTCTAAACGGTGTTAGTATACAATTTTTTTAACCAACGTGTTAGATTGTTTTTGTTTTCAATATTCCCCTTAGAGATTGAAATAAATACAAATTTATTAACATTATGATTTATTGACTTAGGCATAAAGTATCTTTTTATTACAGATTGAGTTTCATAATTGCGTCCAAAATACGGTATGTAGCACTTAGAAAAGAAGCTAATACGAGTAATTGCACTAAGTCGTAAAAGCGCCTTGCGCTGCTTCTTGAGCGGTGGGTAAGGATAGTTATAGATGCCGCTTTCTGTTGTTATTCACGAGACAGTAATTTATCCATTCTTCTCAGTCATAATTCCTTGCAAGGAAGGGAGGCCAACTCTTTGCCAGCCCCTCCGGTTAATTACTGTAAGTTATTATCGGCTACTGGACATCCACAGGGTCGCCCAGATTAAGTTGATATATCGATTTTTGCTGTACCCAGTTTAGGTTTAAATGAAATAAAAGATCCAAAAATGTACCCTTCTGGTTATTTTCCATAATTGATCAAACGGGACGTTTAGTTCTTTCATTTAATGTTTGGTCGCCTTTGAGATATAATTCCAATGTAGCCAATACCATCTAGAACTGTTACATGTATGTATAGATTTTTAACGTCAAAACTAATTGGCTAAGCAAAATTCGGGGATATTGAGTTCCAAACGATATTATAAAAATTAATAAGCAATTCCGTTTATCCTACCGATTGAAATGACGTTTATAAAGGCCAAAATGGCCTTGTATACCTCCTTCAAGGTGAATAAAAAGTAATTATTAAAGGGCAGAGAGGAATACTATGTTTTTTTATTTTGGGAATACAAATTTTGAAATAGCGAAAAGTTAATCTAGATCTTAATAATCTGTGATAACTTAGTATTTTCGTAAAGTATGTGCAACTTTACATCAAAATTTCACCTATCCATAGGGTTAGCTAGCAAATTATAGTTATAATGGTTTTATACATTTACTACTTGTACCGAAAGGTTTACTGCAATGGCAGTTACTTGGTAATTCTTTCACAGCGTACGAAAAATAATGATGGGCAATTATGTACATTAGTGAGCAACTGGTTCTATGTCGTTTTTTACAGCAGATAAGATACTTTAACAATGATTCAAAGATAAGATTCAATCTTGCACTGCTTTTAAAGATCTGGTAGTGATTGTATTAAACCTATCAATATTCATATGGTTGGAGTATCACTGTCATATACCCTCTAAGAACCCGGAGAATGAGTTCCAATATTTGTAAGAAACATCATACAACACTGACCGGAATAATGTAATTCATAGTTATTAAAGTCCACAGGAATATAACGTAATTCCTTAAATGCTACATAACAACTTTTTACTTCTTAATAAGACTCCGTAGTTAAATAGAGCTATCTAAATTCATGTTAGTTTAACATCATGCAGAAACGCAAGATCCAGCCAACCTACTACAAGCAAAGGATTATTCTAGGATTTACTACAGCTTAAAAGTGGGATGATAGATATATTCCACTAGCTTTTAATGGAAACGCTGACTAGTTATAAGAGTAAGTCCCATTTATATACCCAAGATCTTAATTCTTTGTTTTAAGGTTATTTTTGACGATGGAAGGATTGTGAAGGAAACAGGATTTTTCCGGACATTTGCCATCGTTGAGTGAAACAAGAAATCAGTAACACTACGTTTCGAGATCTGCAATCTGATCTCTTCTTCAGGTAAAGAACTAACCTAATACATAATTAAAAACTAGGTTGAAATAAACAAATCTTACTAAAGCGTTGTGGCACGCCTTAGTCAGGAATCACAACCTACATGTTGTTTGTCATATTCACTAACTCTATAAACATGCACTTAATAAAAAACTATACAAAACACTAATCATTAAAACTGAACTACGGAATACAGGTCACAATACGTCTTCACTCGTCTACTAACCACCTACGACTGACCAGAGGGTCTAGCCAATGGTGATCGTCACGGCTGGCTAAAACAAGATGGCGGAAATAAAAGGGAAGGTGGACAGGAATGGGCCCTTTCGTTATTATTCGTTCATGCGAGATGAACTTCTTAAAACCATATTGTGACTCCGCATTGGTTCATTGCAAATATCTGATCCGTTTGATACTTTTGGTTTTCTATTAAGTTCATTTTTTAGAATTGGCAACCAAAGCGGGCTAATCTCGACTGATGGTTGACTGATTGGTTGGTCTAACAATTTAATGTATGTTGTCTCAATTAATTTCCTTTTGAACAAATGTGGTTCCCGATGTATTATGTTGGCTTCATCCCAATTCATGTGATGGTCTTCAGACCAACAATGGTGTGCAATATTTGACTTTTCTGTGAGACCTTTTCTTGTGTTTTCTTTGTGCTCTTTTATCCTTACGTTTAGTGGTATTTTTGTCTCGCCTATGTATTCCCTATTGCAACAACATTTTATACTGTAAACACAGTTTTTGGAATCCTGTGTGCCATTGTTTGGTTTAGTTTTTACGAAACTTTGTCTAAGAGTGTTGTAAGTTTTAACCGCGGTTCTAATGTTGTACTTTCTACCTACTCTTCTAATTTTCTCCGATAATCCCGGCACATAAGGGATTGACATAACGCAAATTTATCAGAATTCTGTTTTTCTGACTCAGAAATGTTTCTTCTGGTTCTTTTGCACTTATTTATTATTAATTGAGGGTATCCATTGCTTCTTAGATTCGATTCAATTTTCTTAAATTGTTCTTTTAGTCCATCTTTATCTGAGCACAAGCTCTTTGCTCTATCAAACAACGAGTAGGCTACTCCTTCTTTGACAGATTGTTGATGGTTGGATTGATAATTTAAATATTTTCCTGTGTGTGTTATCTTTCGAAAAACAGTTGTCTTAAGGACATCCCTATCTCTTAATACACACACATCCAAAAAGGGAAGCTTGTTTTGGACTTCCACTTCCATTGTGAGGATGGAAGGAGAAATACTATTAATGTGATTCAAAAAATTATTTAATTCAATGTCTCCATCGAAAAAAAAAACAAAGGTATCATCCACATACCTCCACCAAATCGTCGGTTTGAACTTAGCTGAAGCCAAAGCTTTTCGCTCAAATTACTCCATAAAGATATTGGCGAAAATAGGAGACAGTGGAAAACCCATTGCCATCCCCTCATCTTGACGGTAAATTTTACCCTCTAACTCAAAATAATTGCATTGAGTTCATAGTTCTAACAGTTCCATAATTACAGGGCACGGGAAGTTTAGTTCTATCCTTTAATTTTTGGTATTCTTTGAGACGTGATTTAATAATTCCGAGAGTTTCTGGAACTGGTACATTTTTAAATAGACTTTCGACATCAAAACTTACCAGTTTGTCAGTTTCAGTCAACTTTAGGGATTTTGACTTATCTCCAAAATCCCTGGAATTTTTGATAAAATAGTCAGTTTTTCCTACCAATGGCGTTAAGATGTCCAAGAGGACTTTAGACAATTCCCTGCAAGGTGAATCACGAAAACTACATGTAGGTTGTGATTCCTGACTAAGGCGTTTCACAACGCTTTAATAAGATTTGTTTATTTTAACCTGATTTGTAATTATGTATTAGGTTAGTTCTTTACCTGAAGAAGAGATCAGATTGCAGATCTCGAAACGTAGTGTTACTGATTTCTTGTTTCACTCAACGATGACAAATGTCCGGAAAAATCCTGTTTCCTTCAAGATCTTAATAATGTATTTGTAATTATCAATTTAATTCATAAATTTCGTTCCACCAACCTAAATTCAGTAGAGTATTTCACTTAGCACTTACTACTTCATCTCGTTGAACTATATGAAATACTTGAACGTTGAATTATATAATTATATTACTGATTCATGTTGTTCGTACAAGGAACAGATTTAAATAGGAAGGTTAAGGATATATATAAGTAGACAGAGAGTGAACATATAATGTAGTGTTTCTTAAGTACTTAAAAAGCACATTTTTAAATTAATTTCCTAGATTAAAGATCCTAGATTTTAATGTATATATATAATGTATGATATATATATATATATATATATATATCAATAAACTAATATTGTACTGTAAAAAACCTAGTTAGTAAAATTCATTCTATTCTATTCATATGTTCTATTCTTAAAACCATCCACCCATAACTCAAATGATGATAAAACAAGTTGTACAGTAAATAAAAAATAGATAAACTAATTTAACTGTTCCAAATGTACGATTCCACATAGTTAGCAAATATTGAGAAACAGAGGGTTGCTGTATTAATATCGGGTTGATTATGTCTCTGTGTACACGGATAACAAGTGATTTATGCCACATCGATGCCACAAACAGTTATCAAACACAAAAGAGCAATGGATCAGAGACACGATTACTTACACAGGCGGTAGCCATACTGATGAGGACGTGTATGATTTCCTAAATTTAATTACCCTTGTTGCAATAGGAATTTTTATAGGAGCTTCAGCAAATTATATCTAGCTTGTGTATAATTAACTATTGTCTCCATGTAGTAATACGTTTCAATATTTAATATATAGTCGTGATAAATTTTAAAAGTTAGTTATTTAAAACCATGCACTAATGATGGAGTTAATTTAATACTGTATTTAATACAGTGGGAGATTCATAACCCTTATTATTCTCTAACTGACATTATAAACACATTGAAGAAATTATTTCATCTTGTTACATGCACGCTTAATATAAAAAAAACTGTTTAATCGTTATAGAAATAATGTTTTAAAGTGTTTGGCGATGGATGGGGTATTTGAAAGAATAAAAAGAATTTATACATTTTCAATTGTGTTTTTATCTACAATTGTTTTTTTTTAAATAACTGTTTCATTATTAAAATGTTACATGAATATTAAAAAACTTAGAAACTAAGAAACTATCGTTTTCGAAATTTGTTTTAGTATTTAAAACCATAAACATTGTTAACAAAATATTTATCACTTATGATCGGGATTACAAATGTAATAATATAATTAAATATAACGTGATTTTTATAGTTTATATCATAGAACTGGCTACAATAACTTACATAGAACGACGAAGACAATTTCACTTATTTACGGCCATGACATACATCAGCAGCAGTTAACCCAGGTCGTTAAGAACTACACATAATTGTGGGGTATCCGGTAGCCTGTTAATTCTGGCTGTTAACTATTTCTCCTTTACCACTTTGTCATCGGATACAAATTTGCATAAATGACTTACTCTACACTATAAAGTATACTTGGAAATATAAGATTTGATAATAACTATTGTGAAATACAATAGGTTTCTAATTAGTCCAGATAGTTAATAATGAAGTGTTAGTATTATCGTAAACTTTATCCCAAGTAATTGCCTATGACTTACAATTTTCAATGTAGAGCATCTTTTTATAAGTAATTAAAAATGATATTACCAAAAGGAGTTAAGTAAAACGCAAGAATTAAACTGAAGTTGAAAGTGTGCTTATATATTTATAACAAACGTTAGTAATTTAGATATCGAGCCAATTTAAAAAAATTATGATAAAAATAATGTGATGCTTATTTACCTAATATAATGCGCCATAATATAAATTTTGAATATTATAACATTTATTCAGTGGTTAGTATTTAAACTATCCAAAGCAAGTTTCACTTTTGGATTTTCCAATCCTTACAGTGAAACTTTCAGTTCATTCAACAAAATCTATATTATCTCTTTAATGTTTGGGAGTGCTGAAGTCTGAGGGGCCTAAAACCTATGAGTTTTGGATACGTGTTAGAGAAAGCGCATCCTTTATGTGAATGTAACATTTTGTATCATTATCAAAGTCCTTAAACCCCATAAAATCGCATTTTGGTCGGTAAGATAAGATTCTCACACAGACGAGTGGCCCGTTAGGAGGCGTAAAGTAATACTCAAATGGGATCGATTTCTCTTTCTATTGTACAAAAATATCAACATGAGAATCCAGGATCGGAACATCCCTCTCGCAAACGTTGTGTTATTTGGAGATACTTAGGCTTTGTTCAATTTTACAGACACAAAAATAATTATTCGTTTAAAATAAAATTTAATGTTTGCTTCCTAACCTAATAATTAAGTAAAAATGTTTATTAGGTAAGATCATTAATTTCAAATCTTTTCACCTTAGTACATCTTCAGACGGATATTGATTCCAGATTCCAGGAGCGAAGTCTGTCACTGCATTAGACTTCACATGCTGTACTAAGAAGGAGGTGCAATTCAGCTGAACCTAACATTCGTATGGTAAAGAGGTTTAATGAAACAAAGTAATTTGTTTACTTTTCACGATAAAAAGGCACTAATTACAAAAACCCATCCGAAATATAAAATAAATTTCACATAATCGTTGTCCTGGAATTTATATCGAGCTTATCTACAAGGTAATATATACGTCTTGTCACTACAAATGACTTATTCTTAGAAGATAGCTAAACCTAAAATACGAAGGGTTGAATATACCGATCATAACAATTGAATATAATAAAATTAATAATATATTTGTATTTAAGTTAGTTTATTTATTCTCATTCTTTCCGAAAGTCAATAAAGTAAGGTAGGAGTAGGCCACAACGAATATCTCGTAATAGACTTCACTGAAGCTGATTAAACGTTTTTAACGTTTGTATTTTAAAATTTCATATGATTGTACTTGGTTTTGTACTAGAAATCATAAGCTTAAAGTTAAAATTATTGGTATAAATAATATTTAATATGAAGGAGCTATAAATGTTCTATAGGGTTGTTTCTGGAGGGTTATTATTAGAATCGTCCCAAACACGTGACGTCATATCAGCATATTGCTCACTCTTACAAGTTACCAGAGAACTGTGATGTATATTATAAATGTGGTATACAAAGTGTTTAATAGAAATATAAAATAATAAAACCTTTTAACATTTTTTTTACAAATTTAATTTGCCTAAAATCTATAAAAACTGTTAAAAGTTGTATTTTTGTAAATTTTTTATGTATAAATATTTTGTTAATTTATTATCAGTTACTGTAGATTTAACTAGACTTAACACATGTAAAAATATTGCTTACAATCAGTTCAAATAGATTGATAGCTTAAAATAACACAGCCTAAGCGCTACGTCTTTAGTTTTCTTTCCATTGTAGAAGAATAAATATATTAAATTATTTTAACGTAGCGATAGACAGTAACTAAGTTCCTCTTTTCATCATCATTTATATAGTTTCAATAAATGATAAATTGTGTTCATAATGACAAATAATAAAATAATTTAATCCTTGTTTATTGAACTGTCTCGCCGAACATTATACACACATCAGGTCATTATACAAACATTATAAACAATGTTTATAGAGACGATTAAATCGAACTAAAATTAAAAGAGATATAATTGTCATTTTGCTGGCCTTTCCTTCAAGAGAGGAACTAGTAAAACTGACCATGATAATGGAATTGCTCTAAATACTAAATTAATTAACTTTAGACATAATATAAGTATGACGGTCCACGTGACTTTGCTAAGGATGATTAGGAGATTCACTATCATAAGTCATAATCACCCAAATATAGATATTAAATTGCATGGAATATTCTACCTGTTAAATAAAATTCAAACCAGTGAAATTAATTTTTTTAGTTCATTTTTGAGACAACTGCAGTAAGACTGATGGGCGATGTTGCCAAATCTCAGAATAAGTGGCTTAGCAGATAGGCTAATCTGGCGCTCAGAGAGTATCTGTAGAGGCGCATGCCCTACTGTCAATTTTGACATTGAAGAATTTTACTTTCATGCGAAATTAAAAATAGAGACCTTAATCGGTTTTGCGGACAGGGGCACAAACGGAAGAAAACTTTTATCAATGCCAAAGAACTTCTCAATCTCAGTTAATCAATAGTACGTAGATATTATATCCAATTCGTTTTGTTATAAAACTGTTCCGTGCGTGATTTCACTCGTAGGGCTATTACATTTTGTTTAATTATGCCTGTCAGTCCTGATCATTTTTCGAAAAAAACCTGACCTACACGCATAAAAATCTGCCTGACTCTACATTTTAATATAAGGAATGCGGAGATAAACTATGGAGCATATAGCTCCTTGTAATTTGTAATTTGGCTGAACGTTAGAGAATGTTTTTAAATTTGTCTTATGAGTAAGAATAATGGTAACTAAAAAGTATCAGAATAAATGCATTTGTACACAAACACATTGTATCGATAAGCTTTCGTCATAAATAGTACATTGTTATTATGGATTTACACCTACAGTACTCACTGCAGGAATGACTGGTACCAATTTCTTGTACCAAAAGTCTCTCCGTGCACGCAATTTTGAATTCTAATTCCAAACATGAAAAATTACTCTTACTTGCCATTTTATATCCTGCATGCAGAACTCTATAAACCACGAATAGCATTGTTATCAACTTTAGTAGTCATCATACGCAAACGATATTACGCAAGTTTATACCTACAACTATGTGGTACATATCTTCGTACTTTTGTAAAATAATGAATTTTAAAGAACATAAAAAGCTTAACTGAACCATATTGGTTTCTTTTTAAATAAGGACTTTCAGAAGTAACGAACATAGAAGAAGGAGATGTTAAAACTAAAGTAATGTAAAATAGTAGCATTTCACAGAAAGAGCTTCCAGAGAAACAGCTACAATTACGGGATCACTGCTGAGAGACAAATGTTGGCTATAAAAACCTGTGGGGTGCTAATGTGACTCAATGTTTCCTTTCCTCCAAACATGTTCTGAGTATTTCGTAAAACATTTTCGTTATTGTTAACTTTTTTAACATTAACTACCTATTGCATTAGCCCTCATTCTGGAATTGGCAATATATTATTATTTTGACTTCAAAAACCAATATGTATATATATATATATATATATATATATATATATATTATATATATATAAATCTGTTTTTAATGAACATTGAATCAAAAAAGTACTTGCTCCGCCGGGACTCGACCCCGGTTCTCTAACTTTACGGGTGAATGTGCTACCATTACACCACAGAGCCCTTACTTTTTACCATTCAATTATTTTTGTATTTGGCCGTATCTGTCACATATGCGTTTAAATAACTAAACTAAGGATCGGAAGACCAAATATCTGTCAAATGACTTTTATTTACGCGTACATTATTAAATTTGTTTAAGGGGCAATAGCCGAATTTAATTTCAATAAAATTTGACATATAAATGTACTTGCTCCGCCTGTGACTCGAACTATATATATATATATATATAGTTCATTAGGCACATATTTAAAATAATATGCTTCACTCTTATTTACTAGTGTCCTAAGCATAAAGTCTTCCTAAAGTATTACGTTCATTCAGTGTTTAAACTACAAGAATGTTTTGTCAACCAAACTACATGTTAATTGCTGAATATATGCTGTTTATGACATGAGTAGATATAGACATCAGATATTCTTAAAGAGATTTGACTATAAACGACTATTTAGTGAAATTAATTTTAAATTTCATTCATCTAATAAAGCCACTTCGCTAACTCTCAGTTATATCCTGTAGAGCTACGTACCGATACCAAAATGTTTGTTTCCAATATGGGATTGAATTTATATGTCAACAATCAAGTTCATAGAGTAATGTACTGTATTTACGAGAATTGTGACGGTACTTCGCTAACTCTCACCTAAGACCGGTTGCTACATATTTTTCATAATTTGTATTGTCTACGTGGCAGTGAAATTTCACGCCACATTTAATGTTAGTAGCTTGAATTTTGCACGGAGGGCGTATTCGTATATAGAATGGATAAGTTAGTTGTTAATGCATGTAAAATTTCAACAAACATACACCTACTGTATGTTCTTTATAGAATTCGCTTACTATAGTGTGGTGTCTTATTTTTCTAAAACAAAACACAGTCATTAAAAGATAGAACGGATTATATTACACATTCCGACTTATATATATAAGGATCTTAGAGAGCCTTACCACGTTTTGATGCTTTTTAATATAAAACGCAAAGAAATATGTTAGAAGTATTTTACCTAAATGTGGTCATAAATTTAGTTTATCTACAATAAATATAAAATATTATAATGTAAAACCCATTCGGCCAAATGTCAACGCTCATGAGAAAATATATAAAATAAACAAATTTTTCAGTTATCAATACGTCTTATAACAGATTATGCTTCTTCATAACAAGGGATTGGAAGTGAATTAGTCGTTTTTAACTAACGATTTTAATTTGCAATATGTTGCTACTCCTTTAAGACATTTTAATATATGTAAGGGTCTTACATATGAAATACCATGGTTTATTAATAATATAGCTTAGAACATTGTAGGTATAGTAAATCTGTATATAGTTACTGCATAAAGAAGCGATATTAATCGTTTGTTATAATAACGCTAAATTTTCTGATGGAACAAAATACATATCATATTCAATTTAATTTAACAGTTAACTTACTTAAGCACACAAATGTAGTTGTGGCAGAATTGGAGACTGTAACTAAAATTGCAAAAAGCAACAAGGACAGCAATATCACTTAACTAATTAATCTACAGGACAAAGCAATTACTAAAGACCAAGTTATGCTGAAATGAGAAACCATAGCTAACGTCACAATTTAACTCCATGCATTATTGGATCTGACCCCTATTCTATATCAGAATACTATTAGTGAAATTTTGAATTCACAACGCTACTACAGTGTCTTTTACGTAAGGACATTGACAAAGATACCTACTAAAATACTCTGTATTAATTAAAATGATGTTAGGAATGTTACCTATTATTAATAATGAAAATAAACATGCAATAAAGATTAAATTCTTTTACTTTTAGATGGGTTTTTAAAGTAAATATTTAACTTTATTTTTCAATGCGTGATAATTTACTAGTAAGTGTCAATGATGAGTTGTACATTTATATGAACATTTATAAGCGAGCAATACTGAAGCCCACGACACGAGTGATTGGAACATTTAATTTATCTCTGTATGTTTGTACAATAATGTGTTTTAAAGAACAAACTGATACATTGTTTTTCATGAAATATTTTCAGACAAATACTACCTTTAGGCAATCGGCAAATATTAAATTAGCTAAATATTAATTTATCTTGCAATTGAATTTAGATACAATGTACTTAATCTAATCTAATTTTTAACTAGGCTTATTGTTTATAAATCTGCTACTAATGTATACTGTAAAAATACAAGTATTACCTATATTATCTATCCATGTACTTACAAACTAGTATAAATAAAACTGACACAAACAATAGTTACTAGCACAATTATAACTGTTATGATCAGGATTTCCACTGCATATATTACTTGACAGGTTCATCTCTAGAGTTCCACCCTGTCACTACATCGCTACAGATCCATACACAGTTATTGGTGCTTCGAAAACATTCGAATTGTGGAAATAGCTGGAGAGGCCATACGTCTGGATGTGAAAGACAGATGCAAGTGTTGAAAGTCTATTGTATTATACTGAGTGACAAGCTTCCAGGGCACTCAAAACAATTCCAAGGTTGGACATACCCAAAAAAGAATCTTTTTAATGCTGATAATAACTTTCGTGGAAGATTGTAAAGTCAAAAAAATTAATTTCTTGAGATACCGTGCCCCATGATCATTTACATATTTTATTAAATTTAATAAATGCACCTATCAAAGTTCCTTAGCAATTTTCAAGTAGTAAAATTTGCTTTGAACTACGAATGGCACTACATTGAAATCAAATGTCGACACCAATTTTTAATATTGTATTTTATTTTTTCCGTTATGAACAAAAATATTTTGCTTTAAAATGGCATGTTACTGTAACCAATCTTTTTTCCTTCTTTTGCTGTTTACGCGTTGCTATTATGAGTACTTACAAGAACAGTGTTAAAGTACTCAACAATATCCCATCAGTGACATCTACTATCCATATCCAATATCGCTTACATAGAAAAGAAACTTAATGCGAAATTTCCAGTCTATGTCAGTTTGTTTAGAGAAAGCGAGGGGAAAGATAGGCAAATATAATAAAATTTTATCCACCCAATCAAGTGAGAGGCTACACTAACAATCAGCTAATAACTATATTATTACGGAAAGAATATTATACAATTTAAAAGTGTAACGAAAAGTGCTCCGACATATAGTGGCGTTAGATTCTGTTAACTAGTTATTATATTTTATATTACGTAGGTTATATTACTGTAGGCCGAATCTCCTATCGACAAACCTGTGAACTAGAGTAATTAGGTAAAATGACGCATTCATTACAGGCGAGCTTATGTTCTTAGTATCTCGAAAACGTAGTCCTTATTATACAAAATATTTCATTATATTTTAATTTAAATATCTAACATAACCTCGTAGTGTAAAAATTGTGTGAAATCAACACAATTCAATTGAATAACAAGACATTTTATTGTTACATTTGTATGGCTTCATTGTCACAATAAATTTTTGCCCACGTTATTAAATGGAAATTTTGTAATAGCCCTAACAATATAGGTCAATAAATATTTTTTTGGATAAGGAAGTATATTATAAGTAATAAAGCAAATAAATGTTAGTAGTTTGAGCAGGGAAAGCAGTGAACTTAACTGTGATGTTCTACGACAAAATGCAATGCTAATTAGGATGAAAGCACTCTGGGATAAGGTCATTGGCCGGCTTTGTATATTAATGCTCGCAAAACTTTATTTGAAAACTTTCATTAATAGTTATTAGACAATAAGCAGGAATCTCTAAATATAAAGATATACAATTTTTATCATTTACATTATAAATGATTTCTCTACAGTATGAGCGATCTGAATGAATAATTGATAAATAAATTGTTAAATAAATGTCAGGGCACTACAGTCAGTATAGGAAGTTCAGATAAATATTTACTTTTAATACGTGTATGAAATTTTTCTCTTATAATATACCCTCTTCACGAACATGTATGCAAGACTATAGTTTTTTAGGACATTATTAATCAAATAATTTTATCTAAAAAACCCAACAGTGGTTTTGGTATTTTTGAAATCAAAACTGATGAAATTTGTCAAAGCCGATTCAAAAAAAAACAATACGATTTTATTCAAAAAGGGACGCCTAAAACTACTTCGCTGTCCTAATTAGGACCTCGTTAACATTATTTTATTTTATGATAAAATTCACATTAAACATCATGAGCGAGAAGTTTCAGAATAGACATTAAAATATTGCAGTATGCCTATGAGTATTAGGAGCTATTACTAACTGGAATGACTATCGTCAGTATTCTACGGCTGAGCATGGGCTGAACCTTGGCATTAATTGTCTGTAGTAATTACTTTCTCTACCATATTTACTCTTATTGTAAAGTTAGGCGTAAAAGCTAACTAAAGGGGATATGGAAATCTTACGAAGTTTGTCTAGTGTTAGAGTATTTAAATTATATTATATGAGACTAAGATAACATTATAATAACAAATGTATTTTCCAAATAACAAAAATAATTACAAAAAATCCAACAGTAATACAATAATTCAAAATAAAGTAAACATTACATAGCATATACAAATCAAAACATAGCATATGCAAAACAAAAATGATTTGCTCAGGCTGACCAAGTTTACACTAACCAGTTAATCTATAGGAAAAATATAATAAATTTAATCTCACCGAACTGACTAATATTTCCAATCATTTTAATACACTGCTTTCTTTTGGATAAATAACTTAAGAAATCCTAAACCACTCCGCATATACCGCAATAAGAATGTTTTTGAGCAATATTGAATGATTTGAAATATTGTACTGAAAATACGTATTACGATTTCGAGAGCTATTAAGATACATTTTACAATAAAAAATTGTATCGTACGAAATAGATGACAGAAAGGTAAATAATTATCAATAATCACTCTTCCTATTTTTTTGAATTGTACCATCTTATTCTTCATATCCACTAAACCCTTACGAAACTTTTGTATTACAAACGGGATGAAATTGGAATTGAAATTGAAAATCTATCAGAATTTAAAACAGATGATTTCACTTTTTATTACATTACAAAAAGTGTTTAAAATATTATTTATTAACTAATAACACATTTTTAGTATGAAAATTTTATTTTACATAGTGTAATTTGTTTATAGACTATAAGGTATTACAAACAAGGTAATGGACAAAAACCTTTTATTTTAATTGATATGGAAACTGCGAAGTAAAATAATTTATAATTAAGTATATATATATATATATATATATATATATATATATATATATATATATATATATATATATATATATATTCATATAGGTACAATATTCCTTTATACCTTGTAATAATTAAAGAAAATATACGATTACATAATTATACATTTTTTACTTCGTTATCACTGGAACTTTGTTATTTTGACACATAAGTTATCCCTCACAAAACAAAGACAAAAAATTTCATTTAGTCATTATCGGATCAACGCAATGAGAACTGTACTACTGTAACACACTATCTCATCAGTGTTTCCGCAAACTTACGATTAATTTGTGCTAAATAATTAAATATTTATGTCGGTCAATTATTTGGATGAACTGTCATCGTTTGCAGCCAGTAACTTGCATAAACTGAACCAATATATATTTAAATTTTAAATAATGAAAAATAATTTGAAATATCCTGTCATGCAATCAACTGTATTTGTCAATATTAATTTTGGCAAAAGTAACCCATATCTTTAAAAAATTCACCGCTATTTTAATAACAATATTTATGTTTATAATAGCTATAAGTGTTCATGTCCAAGAATTTCTAGATACACAAGACTGGTTTTCTTCCTTGACATTAGTACAGTTCAAAAAATAAGTCCGTAAAT